>NW_007726619.1:29876-87887 GCF_000696425.1 Galeopterus variegatus | reverse complement strand
AGGTTCACCCTGGGAAGATATGCCAAGAGCCCAAGACTGAGGAAAGAACTGGCCACGCAAACACTCCCGAGGTGTGGTGTCAAGACCACCAAGGGTACGGTGCTCACTGGGTGGTTGAAAAACCAAGCGAAATCCCAAGATGCATGCAGACTAATGCAGATGGGTGGGAATGCCTCACAGAGCAATTCTCTTATTATTTCCAACAATCTGCTGACCCTTTCTGGGATACAACACACTTCATTCTGTACTGTGGATGTGATTAAGTAGAATTTTTGTAAACAGAATCCTTTTAAAAATATGCCTAAGGGAGTTGCTATTTAAAGGCAAAAGAGAGTCAGTCTTGATCTACAAGGACTGAATTTTTTTTATGAGTTTTTAAAATTCATTTTTAATTGACACATGATAACTGTACATATTTATGGGGTACAGTGTGATGTTTCAATACACGTCATTGGCAGAACGTTCAAAATCCTCTCTTCTGACTATTTTGAAATATACAATATATGATTGTTAACCGTGATCACCCCACTTGTGTATTGGAACATTGGAGCTAATTCCTCCCGTCCACCTGTAGTTTGTACCCACTCACCAACCTCTCCCCGTCCTCCCCACCCCCTACCTTCCCCAGCCTCTGGCAACCACAGCTCTGCTCTTTATTTCTGTGAGATCAACTTTTTTAGATTCCACAAATGAGTGATCTCACTCATGAGGTTTTTTTTTTTGGTTTTTGTTTGTGTTTGTTTGTTTGTTTACATAGAGTGCGGGATCCATTCTTCAGCAAAATTGTCCAGTGGACCAACTCTTTCTTGAATATCTCTCAGATTTCTCTAACTTCCTGAGAAACTCTAGATCAGTCCTGGCTGCCCAGAACACCTATTTGTGGGTACCTCAACCAGTTTTATCCCTTTCCCCCAACCTCTCCTCACCTCAGATAGGCTTTTTCTAATCTGTACAACCCTCATGAACAAAAAAAGTTACAGTTCTGTAACCCATTCTCCTAGCGTGCTACTCTTTGTAAATGGGGTGTAAGAATGTTAGTGGATTAGGCATTTACAGCAACATTTGGTAAAGGCCTTTGGGAAACTAGAACCTTAACCCACAGGAGTATTTATAATGGCCATATGAAAGATAGTTGGAGGAGGTATTTTTGCCTTAGGAGGTTTTCTAACACTCCCAAACACCCCACACCATAGCTCCCAACACTAGACATAGGTTGAGCAGATTCTAAGTCTAAATGCTTTATGTATACTCTAAGCTCCATCATAAAAGAAGTTTGGAAAAGAGCAACAATAGCCCTTAGTACTGGAAAAACAATTTAGGATATAAACTTAAAAGAAATGGGACGCCACAAGGTCGACAAGAGAATGCTAGAGGAGAAAGATTCATAGTAGCTTAAGTTAGCCACATTAAACAAAGCAGAAAAAAACAGGTAAAATTAATTTAATAATGTTTTTTATTTAACCCAATATCTCTGAAAATGTTATCATGTCAATATATCATCAATTAAAATTATTTTAATGAAATATTCCACCTTCTTTTTTTTTTTTTTGTACTAAATCTTAGAACCCCAGTGTGTATTTTCTACTTAAAGTGTATTTTCATTTGGACAAGCCCCATGCCAGGGCTCAATAGTCCCGTGTGGCTGGTGGATATTGTAACGGGCAGTGCAGATTCAGCCCTGGAACCAGGCTGCTGCTGAGCTGTCTTAAGTGGTTGTTCTGCGTGTCCACGGGGAGGAAAAAAGAAGGAATTTAAGTTAGGCTGGTGAGGGAGGCTAGAAAAAAATATGGAGGCCTGGATCCTACCTTCTTAGAGAGTTTGACTTAATCGGTCTGGACTTGAGCCTGGGCATTGGTGTTTTTTCAAAGCTCCCAGGCAGTCCTAATGTGCAGCCAGGGCTAAGAGCCACTGGGCTAGAGGGAGAATTTCCACAAAGTGAGAGCGCTCACACATTGAAACGAAAGCTTTAGGGAGGTTCTATCTCTCTTGCGTCCAAGTTTAAGAACTACAAGGAAACTGAAATATCAGGGATTCTAATTTTTGTTGTACACATGAGGGAAGACCGGCATTGGGTATTACCACTTGGGGCTTATTGATGATTTTGTTTACTTTCTCCATTCCTCCTTCCTCCCTTTTTCTTTTTGAACCTAGAAGAGATTTTCAGACTTATTTCAGTCTGGGTGGAAGTTGGGGGTGGGGTGCAGATGTACTGATGATTCCCAAAGCCCCGCCCAGGTGCCTTTAAGTTGCCACTGGGCGCACAGGATGGGGACCCCTGGTCTCTATTAGGCCCCCATCCTTATGGCTGCTCGTGGGAGGGTCTCCGCTGATTTCCTGTTTGTCATCCGCCTCCCCAGGTTTCTGAAGCAGAGAGGGGTTTAGGCCTGCAGATGCAATTTACAACCCGCGTTTGCAGGGCTATTGCGTTTTCACGAGTTCTTGCTAACATAACAGACAATGTCTGCCAGAAAGTTAAATATTTCTTTAGAAATAAGAAGGCACACTCTCCTGCCAGGTCAGAACAGTTTAGTGAAGGTCATATTTGGAGCCTGCTGAGTTCAACAAAAGCCCATGGATACTTGACGCATACGTAATTGACAGGGTATTGTGAGATTTGAGTCCATCGAGTGCTGCATTCCCATGGAGAGTGATGGGATCTGTGCTGAAAGCTGACTTTGTCAGCAGCCGGGATAACCACTTTCTCCCCTACCACACCTAGACTCCTTCAGTACCTCTTTATACAGTGATTTAATAGTAAATCACTTTCCTGTGCTTGCTCTTGTTTCTAAAAGTGGGTCACTTTCCAGTGCTTGTCTTTCAGTTTCTGGGGAATGTCTACTGTCTTCTATATTCTTGCTTAGCATTTGGGGTCAAAGAGAGTAAATGAGACAGATGCTAGCTACTTAGGTCATAAAAAGAATTAAGCCTTTTGTCCTTTGCACCTTGAGGCTTTGAAACCGATTTGTACAGGAATGGTTTTGTACGAGAAAGTTTATTATTTCCTGGTTCTAATATGTCTATTAACTAAGATTCTTAAGAATCTTCTCCAGACTCCTTAAAAAAAAGACCGAAACAAAAAACCACAACCCAAACTCACAGAAATTGCTGTTTGGGGCCCCTTTCTGAGGACCCCAGAGGAGGTTTACTGGTGATGAATGCTGGAACCCCGGAACAGAACAAATTGGTCTCACAAGCAGCGAGTGACAGCCTTTCTGAATACAGCTGCTTTTTTCATTAGAATTCTAAAAATAGCCCTGATCATTGCAGGCTGGTTTCACTTTATGCCTTCTGCCACATCCATTTATCTGTTTCATTCAGGGTTTCTGCATGTCTGTGACACCATGATACTATTTCAGACTAAAAGTGCATTGAAGAAATGTGTCTCTTTCCTCCCCCATGTTCACACCAGATGTTCGCAACTGTCCAACACCACTTCATATTAGGGGAACTCACAGGAATCTTCCAGCATCCCTGCCATCCCCATCTGCTTCACTCATTTTTGGAAAGATAAACACCCTCCACATTGCTAGCAAAAATCTACAATTATTAGGTTGTTTTTTTTTTTTTTCAAGGAAATGTTTATTACATGTGTGATTTTCTATGGATAGCTCATCAAATATTGAGTACAACTACCCTTTCCAGCTGATGCAGGTTTTTACTAGATTCTACTCAGACTTCGTTTGAGCAGATATTCTTTTTTCTCCTGGAGTTGGCTGTGTCTGTGGCCTCTGGCAAAACCAGTTTCCTTTCCAGCTCTAAAAGTGATACAGAAACCCGTCGTGGGGTGCAGCCCACGTGAGCATGTCAGTTTCTGGGAATCTGGGAAAATATTTGCACACTCTCTGCCCTTCCCCATCTTGCTGCCCTAATGAAACTGGGTTTGTCCTATACTTGGACGTGGCACCCTGATTATAGCAAGGTGGGTTCCTTGTATAGTTTATAGCAATCTGACATCACTTTCTTGCCTCCTTTCAACATCTAGAGTTTTGAGGAAATGGGACATAAAAGAGGAAAAAATTCGGAAGAAGAATGAAAGGAATCAGCCTGCTGCTTAATACTATCCATTTGCAAAATATACAGTCACAAAATACGCATACCAACCCATAACAGGAATCATGTATAATTAAAATATGGAAAATAAGCCTCGACCTTTAATCCAACCACGTTGTATGTACACTTGTACATACCAAAGAATGATTTTAATGGCTTTAATAGAACCCAAAATCCTAAAGATGAGAGCTAATGTTGCTATGGAAACTTTCACATGTCTTGACTGCAGAACTCTTAGTTTAAATTTGCAAACTTAGTATCACATTAGCTTTGTTCACATTGGATTTCTGGTTGGTCTTTTAAGAAGATAAAAGGAGAAAAACGACATGTCATCCTGGTGCTTCTTGTTATACTCATAACCAAAGGCGAGGGTGGTTTGTGATCATTTGACACTTGGTTGGTCTTTTAAGAAGATAAAAGGAGAAAAACGACATGTCATCCTGGTGCTTCTTGTTACACTCATAACCAAAGGCGAGGGTGGTTTGTGATCATTTGACATTTTTTTTTTTGTCTGAACAAGAAAACCTCCACGAATGAGCTTACATAAGGGCTATGCAGGGGGTGAAGATTTTGTAGCTGAGCATGATTAATTCAGTTCCAAAATTTTCAAAATTCAAGTGATTTCTTTTCCTCATAGAATTAGATGTCCAAGCATGAATCAATAACCAGGGAGTTCATGGATTTAAGCTCCAAGTTGTACAGAGGCCGAAGCCCTTTGAAGAACAGAAAAAGCTAACAGAACACAGCACTCAAGGGCACGGTCATGCCTCCAGCCCCATCCTCATTCACAGTCACCACGCGCCGCCCTACGAAATCGGGCCCTGTGTTGAAGCAACGTGGAAAAGAATGCCATTTGGAAAATTGTTGCTGTCATAATTCAGGAAGCTAAGTGTCCCTTTTCCCACTACTTCCCCATCACCTCTTCCCTCACTCGGAGCCCAGCCTCAGCCCAGGGGGCTCATTGGCAGGTCTGGGAAACTGGAAGCTTCGTAGGCTTTGGAGTCAAGTAGGCCTGTAGGTAAAAGTAGCTCCTCCACGTGGCACGTCCTTCAACTTCTCTGAGCTTCTGTGCTCTCATTAAACAGAGATAACGCTCATGATACATGGATGCTGTGAGATAACATGTGTGAAATACTGAGGCCGTTATCCGAAACACAGCAGGCTCTCAATAGATAATATTTTCCTCCAGTTGAACAAGGAGCATTGTCAGAGCCTTGGGGGGCAGGAAGGGGCAAACTAGATTCAGATTGTATCTACTGAGACCTAGTGAGGTGAACATAAACACTTCCTCTTCTCCCACCCCCACTATTACGTATTTGGATTGTTTTTGCCTAAATTACACAGACAATCTATTTACTCTGATACTCGTTTACTTGTACTGGGATGGTCTTGTCTTGTTTTCTACTATATTCCCAGTGTCTAGCATGAGGCCTGGCACAATACATACTTGTAGGATGCAGGGGTGAGATGTGGGGGTTGAGGTCCATTTAATTGTATTTAAACAATTTCTAAAAAATTGAATATGAAATTAGGTATAGGGCTTAGGAGTTAGTGATGCATGTGTGGTGCCCTGAAACTTCAGCTCTGTGAGCTTCAGAGTAAATCTACCCCTGTCTGATAAAGGGAATATGGCCCTGAGGAATTTCTAATGAATGATAATCTGCCTTTTACTGTGATCTTGCACTGTGCTGTTACTGGGTTTCAGTCCTATGATAATTCAGTTTAGATCTGCTACTTGAGATGCAGGTTAGTGATGAGAAACATATACCCACAAGGTATGTCCAAGTGGTATGGGATGAGTACCCATGAGGCTGTAGAGTGTTATAGGGAGAACTCAGAATCTGGCTTTTATCAATTACCTATGTATTAGTCTGTGAGGGCTATCATAACAAAATATCACAGACTCGGTGGCAGGTTAGTGATGAGAAACATATACCCACAAGGTATGTCCAAGTGGTATGGGATGAGTACCCGTGAGGCTGTAGAGTGTCATAGGGAGAACTCAGAATCTGGCTTTTATCAATTACCTATGTATTAGTCTGTGAGGGCTATCATAACAAAATATCACAGACTCGGTGCCTTAAAAATCAGAAATCTATTTGCACAGTTATTGAGTCTGGGAAGTCCAAGATCAAGGTGTCAGCTGATTTGGCCTGGTGAGGGCTCTTTTCTTGGCTTCTCACTGTATCCTCACATCGCCTTTCTTCTATATGCACTGAGAAAGAGATTTTTCTCTCTTCCTCTTCTTGTAAGGCCACCAGTCCTATGGGATTAGGGCCCCACCCTTACAACCTCATTTAACCTTAATTACTTCCTAAAAACCTATCTCCAAATAAAGTCACATTGGGAGTTAGGGGTTTTAAATATGAATTTGGGGAGATGCAATTCAGTTCATAGAACCTATAAGGCTTCACCTCTGACTGTCATTTGAGGACTCACCCCATTATGCTTCAATCCACCCATCCAAGGTACAGGGATAATATTATAGCACTGGAGTAGCATAAATATTCCAGGAAGTAGGAGCAAAATGATGCCATGCATAGAGCAGCTTCCCCAACAGGGATGTTGAGACACTGTAGTGTGTTGAAAGGAGGCAGCAGGTATGTCACAGGGAAGTGATTTTCTTGGCTTCTGATAAAGCTTCGTTTCCTTCCTTTTTCTGCTCTTTCTCTTTCTTGTTTTATTCCTTTCTTCCTATTTTCCTTTTCCTCCTTTCTCCCTCCATTTTCTATAGTATAGTCGGACAGAGTGGTTCTTGGTCCTTTTAATAATGGTTATCTGCTTTTGGTTTCCCCAAAATGAAAGGGTTAACTTATGGGTAAGGAGTGGGAATGCAGACAGAGCTGAGTGGATGGGGAGGTGGTGACAGGAATCAGGATGGGACAGGTGTGGGACCAGAGAAGCAACTGTGTTACACCACGGCAGGGGGGAAGGGCTAACACATCACAAGAAATGCCCAGGTCATGAGTCTGGGTCTCAATTTTCTCATCAGTTAAAAAAAAAATGCTGGAGTAGAAAATCCCCAAAGTGCCCTCATTCTGTAATGTTCTGTACCCTCCACATCTCTATCTTACCTTACAGGGAAATGGAAACGGCTTTGATAAATAAGACTCTGTGTGTGCCTTGTAAGAAAATAATTATGTAAATTCAAAGTATTGCTCAAATTAATTCTAATGAGGTTCGGGGGAAAAACAAGTAACAACCAAAACTCTTTAATAAAGTGTTCTAAAAAGAAAAAAAGAATTATCGCCCACTTCTGCACTTCCTGCTTTTGGCAGGGACTAGAAGTGGAAATCTGAAAACACTGTGAGACAGTCTGTTCTCATGGTATTTCTAGCTGAGAACAGGAAGGAGGGGAAATCTCATATGAGTGAGAGAGCCTGTTTTTCAGTGATTAGCAGGCCAAAGAAGTTTCGCTGGGCAATCAAGCTTGACAGCACCTCTAAAAGTTTTACCTTTATTTGGTCAGCATAGCAGATTTTTCCAGAAGCACCACCACCATCACTAAGGCAACCATCCCCCATCATCACCCTGAGTGGCTACCTCTCTGAGGCTGGGTGTTCGGTGCTAGAGACCCAGACAGCGTGGCCCCTACCCTTCTGGAGTATATCACAAAGTTGGAAGGATAAGGTATCTATAAATGAGAAATAATTACAATTCCAAGCAGCATACGCCGAGTGCTAAATTAGCCATGCAGACAATGCTAGGACGGCGCCGTACACACGCTTCACAAAATGCCACATTAGTTTGCAGTCGCTCTCTGCCTCACCGTTGTGTTCTCATCACTCATCCCTGGAATATTCTGCACCTTTAGGCAAAACATGTTTCTTAATTCCTTTAAATCCTTTGCCCATCTCCAGTCACAACAGACTTCCCTGTGTGTGATGCCGATGAATCACTAAGGCTGAATCATGTTAACAATAAGCAAGTAATGATTAATGCATATTGATTGGTTGGGCATGCTGGAACCAGAACAATCCAAAGTCTAGACTAGGTTGCAATCTCCCTAATTACCTGCCAGAGGGTTAGGTGTATGATTAATGCATATTGATTGGTTGGGCATGCTGGAACCAGAACAATCCAAAGTCTAGACTAAGTTGCAATCTCCCTAATTACCTGCCAGAGGGTTAGGTGTGCTGGTGTCGAAGGCTGCAGCAGACGTCCCAGGGAACGCCCTTACTCACCAGGACTGCAATTAGATCTCGTAAATCTCCTAAGGCATACGTCAATGGCATCTTTACATCCAGGGACAGTCAAGGGCTCAAGTAGAGACTGAGCAGTCCCTCTCTCCCTCTCCCCCAGCCCCAAGTGCAGAACACGGGAATTGCCCTGGTGGGATCAATTCTCTCACTTACCGAGTGGGAAGCTTTCCTGGAAAAAGAAAATAAAGGTTTGATTTTTTTTCCCTCTTGAGATAATGTAATGATAAGGATTAGGTTCTGAACAAGGGACTAATATTCAGGGCTTTATTGAAAAGACCACCATTACCATGTTTAATCAACTATTTAAATCTGGGCGATACACCTATACGTTGAGTAGTAAAATGCTTACTAAAGACATGTAAATTAGACAGATACAGGTGGAGCCCATCGCATTGAATTTACTATGATGTTTTAATCTAGGTGGCTACTTTATGCATCTAGCCAGATGGGAGGATGGAGGATGCATTTGGCGGTGGTGTGGAATTCAGAAGGATTTCTCTGAGTTAATTTACTCTGGATCTTTGAAAAAAACTAGGATTGCTTCATGACTTTTCCTTTATTCATGTTGGGGATGTGAAAATGAATGAGACACAGGCTCAGCCATCAAAGGAGCACAGGAGCCAGGGAATATGGCCAACAGATACCCAAAAAGCACAAAGGGGTAAGAAGATATTGGGTGGGAGACCATGCAGAATGGGAGCTGAGCATAGAACGTGAGAACCTTCAGTATTACAAATCAGAACACTGATATCAGGTAATCATTTTTTAGGACAATATAATTTTGAATTACATGTTCATTGTAGGAAATTTATAAAATAAAGAAAGGCACAAAGATTAAAATCAAAATTAGCCCTAATGTCACCCAGTGATAACCACTGTTAAAATGTTGCTATATATCATTCTAGTCATTTTTTCTGTGTCTTCCTAGGTTATTTTAAACCAATGGTATAACCACATTGTATACTGTTTTACGAACTGTTCTTTTCATTTAACAATATGCTGTGAAAAATATACTGTGATTATTTTCCCACCCGATTTGTTGTCTTTCTACACCAGGATTTTTAATGGTTTTATAATGCTTTGTCCCACGGGCTACACCACACTTTATTTATCCAGTCTCCGAGAGTAGGACATTAATATTGTTTTCAGTGTTTCACTAATATAAACAGTGCTGTGAAGAGCATACTTGTATATAAATATTTGTGTATCTCACTGAATTTCCTTAGGATAAATTCCTAGAAACGAAATTGCCAGATTATAGGGATGGAGATCCAAGCCCAGCAGCATGGCTGATATCGCAATTACAAAAGACGCAAGATGAGAAGTTGACCCACGTAGTTCAGCGATGCTGGTGCTTTTTTGTTTCATGTTTCATTTTTATTGTGTAAACATTGATCCTAGAGATAAAAATGTTGGTTGTTCTGGGGCTGGCAGCAGAAAGTCTTCCTAGATTTTGGCTGCCATTTTGTCAACACTAGCAACTTCGCTCTGAATGTGGCTGACACACTTAGATTTACCTGCCTTTAAAATATACAAACAGACCCTTACCTAGAACTTTCTGTCTTTTGATTCCTTACTGCATTATTACTTCACAGGGTCAAAAATACAATTCTGGGCTGATATATGATCAAACTCAAGAGCAAACAGTGAATTTGATAATACATCCACAGTGTCAAAAAA
Organism: Galeopterus variegatus; assembly: GCF_000696425.1. Taxonomy (NCBI): domain Eukaryota; kingdom Metazoa; phylum Chordata; class Mammalia; order Dermoptera; family Cynocephalidae; genus Galeopterus; species Galeopterus variegatus. The sequence continues at coordinate 77,955 of NW_007726619.1, read as the reverse complement.
AAAAAAGGTTTTATCTCAGCTGTTGGACAATGTATTATCTTTTATTTTAAAATTTATTTTATTTTTATTTTAAATTGACACGTAATAATTGTATATATTTATGGGGTACAACATGATGTCACAATACATGCATATAATGTACAATAGTCAAATTAGGATAATTGTCATATCCATCATCTCAGATATTTATCATTTCTTAGTATATTACTTTTATTTATTTATTTATTTTTTGTCCTTTTTGAGACCGGCTGCACCGCGCTCAGCCAGTGAGCACTGTGAGCGCACCGGTCATCCCTATATAGGATCCGAACCCGCCACGGGAGCGCTGCTGTGCTCCCAGCGCCGCACTCTCCCGAGTGCGCCACAGGCTCGGCCCTAGTATATTACTTTTTAAAAGCAGTTTACAACTTCCACTAGGGCATTCCATGTTAGTGGTCATATTTAGGGTGAAAATGTCATTTTGATGCTAGAGGAGAGGGTCTGGGAGGCCCAATAGCAGGCCTCAACCCACCCTGTCCTCTTACCAGGTTCTTGACTCTGCCACAGGAAATAATTCAAGAACAGAGTCACAGTAGAAAGAGAGGACAGGTTTAATATAACAAATAAGGGATAGATTTCACAGGGAGAGTGCAGCATAACTCTAGAGACTGAGCAGGGCCCACACCAAGTTTAATACACAAGAAAGAAATACACAAAGTTAAGTACAGAGTGCAGGCTGGCTTAAGAGAGTAAGAAGCTGCTTGCTGAAAGTAAGTTTGATACAAAAACAAAGAAATACACACTCCATGGGCAGAATGGGGCTGCCTCTAGGAGAGTGAGCAATAGCCCCACCTTCTGTCAGGATTTAGCTTTTGTAGTTTTGCTATCTAATACATATTCATGCTATCTAATGAATATTCAATTAAGGAATTGGTTCCCTGTTAGGTAACGGGGTCTTGCACATGCTCAGTTGGTCTTTTTTGGGGATCATGTTCATTGGTCAAATCCTGTCACATGCACTGAACATATTCAAGAATATTCTGTGTGCTTTAGCACTCCTAGTGGAAGGTCATTCAAAGGATAAACTCCCTTCCACTGAGCATGCTTGGTCACTGGGTAGTAATTCCTTTTACTGAGCATGCTCAGCTACTGGATTTGTATAAGTCTTCCCCTTGTCCTTTCAACCTCCCCATGTTGGTGCTGAAAATAGGTCCAACAAGCAATAGTAACTCTCCTCTAGAGGGCGGCCCAGGGGAGGGGCCTGAGACCTTAGGGACTGGCTTGAAACCCAGAGGTGTGTCCTGAAACCTGAACCCAGGGAAACCGAGCCTTCCCATATCGATTTGACAGTTAGCTAAAGACTCTGACATTTTCACAAATATACTGGAAGGTGTGCATTGGAAATGAAGTGGCCAAAGGCACCTTACTCATAATGTTTTAGAAATCTGCCTTAAAAACTGTCAATTTATGAGATCTGTAAGTAATTACATTTTTCCTCTTCGGGGTCATGTGGCTCTCTTTTTTGCTCATTTATTTTGTTTATTCACTCATTCAGTTCCTTCAACAGCTATTTACTGAGTGTCTATTTTGTATCTGGAACATGAACTCAAAGCTCATAGACTAGTGCAGGAACATATAAGTAAAAAAAGCTTTTACAATGTTGTGTAATAATTATTAAGACAAGGATAAAATGTACTATTGGATCTCTTTTCTTCTTCTACCTCCTCTGGGTCTTCCACCTCCTACCTTCCCCTCCCCAACATCAGTATTTCCAGGAAGGGCCTGGGGTGTGGGATGCAAGATGTCCACTGCCGGGTCTGTGTGGAGCAGGCTTACTGACATGGTTCCACCGCCAGCATTTGTGTAGCCTAGGGCCAGAGTACAAATGGAGGTCACTTACCATCTGTTGAAATATGTAAAAGTTGCAAATCAAGTTAATAAGCTGCTAACTAAAATACAGCTTCAGATGGACAAAATAGAAAAAGTATGTGTAAAGCTATGGTTGTTATATAATTGAAAGTTGGAGGACTATCATGCAATTGGATTTAATTATTGTTCATATATGGCTGTACTGCTGATGGACTGGCAGAGTTTGGAAAAGTAAGAAAGGATACATACTCTCCCAGGGAAAACTGATTGTCTCTGGAGATTGGGACCAGTGGCTTGAAGAGGGGTCTTTCACTTCTTGATTTAAGTAACTATTTTAAAATGAGGAGATGATGGGTAATTTATTTTCTTTTTCTCTGCTTTTCCCTATTTTCCAAATTTTCTAAAATAATCATGTGCTATTGAGGTAATTTGGAAGGAAAAAGAACTGGAGAGTCAAGACTAGAAAACCATTCTAGGATTGGAAGTCTCAAGTTGAATTTCTAGAAAAAGGTTGTGTTTAAATTTTTAGCCCTACATGATTGTATCTTACAAAGTTGAGGAATTGACTAAAGTTAATTCCAGAAACACTAAACATTTTTCTTCAAGAGGTTGTGGGAGAACTGGAGATGCCCAACCATCAAAAAATGGCAAGTAGAAAATCAGTATTTTAAGGAGAGAATATGTACAACCATAGAACTTATTGCCTGGCCTTTTCAGACATATTAGTTTTATAAACAATCGTATATTTTTCAACCACCTCAGACATTTCAGAATCTGGATTATTTCTATAATAAGATATTGAGACAGCATAGAGCTAGGCCCATGAACCAAACTGACTCCATTTTCTCTGCAAAGGATGTTTTGTTACTTTCCTGCTCCTCAGTCATGAGACCCCAGGGCACATGATTACCTTGTGGCCCACCCTGATAAAATAAACTAAGATAAGAGAGGAACAGATATTCCACTGAGTTGCAAAATCCCTTCCCCAAGGCTTGTTAAAATATAACTGTTAGTTTTGTTTAAAACTTACTATTATCTACCTGTTCTAAGTAATTGTAAAAATTAAGTTACGGATTAGCCTTAAGACCCCTTTAGGAGTTCCTGCATGTGGAGGAAGCTTCCAGGTGAGTGCTACAATCACCCCCCTGGGGTGACTGATAATGAACACCACCACCTTGTTGGACCTACTGAGCATGTGCAAGTATTAAAGCCCTAACTGAGCATGTGCCATGACACAACCAGGAAGAACAGAGTGGACCACCTCCAGAGGCACAGAATGATGATGCTGGTCTGTACCCCTTAACCCTTTGCCCTGTAAAGTACCTTGAACAGCTCCCCGGGGGCGCGGAGTGGGGGGGGGGGCTAGCTTTCCTGTAGTTACCTCTCTTATGCATAATTCTATCTCCCCTTTTAATAAAGCATTGCTTGCTTTACTCCTGGATGCATTGTTCATCTCTATGACTTTGGGAGCCAAGAGCCTAATTCAGAAACAATATTGTATTTATTTAGTGATTTCAGCTTTTCCAAGTGCTTCATATCAATTCTCACATTTTATGCTTGCAGGGACTCAGTGAGGGAAGGAAAAGGTTATCCACATTTTCCAGGTAAAGAAAATGAGACTTAAAAAATTGAGTTTGGGCCTGTGTGTCAACATTAGTTCCTGGTAGAGCATAGGTCTCTTGGATCTCAGTTCAATTCTCTTGCCACTGTGCTATTAATAAGCTTACATGATGGGTTTTCTGGAATGTGCACTTGTTTCTCAGAAATTTTTGTAAATGTCCTCACTGCTTTTCTTTCTTTTTTTTTTTTTTAGTTTGTGTTCTCTGAAACTTATCTTAAAAAGTCAGCCAAAATTTCTTTATGAGCCACTGAAGAATACTCAGTACCCTTTTAAGAGATGCCTGACTCCCCTATAAGTAATTCCACAAATGAAGATCTCTATAGAAAGTTCTAATCAGTGCTAGTACTTTAAAAATTTCTTCCAGGCTAATGTCCAAGGATGAACCAAATGGGGGAGGAAATTACAATAACCTTCCCCTCAAGGACTCAACTGATTTTCTGTGATGATGAAAGATTATAAGATTATTTCACTCAGTGCTTACAATATGCATAAATACTGTGCTAGTTGTATTATAAGATAAGCACTATCCCATCTACTTAATCAACTTCTTCAGTTGGTATTATCTTGTAATAGTCAACATTTTACCCAGACTCTAGCACACTTTTTAGAAGTAATTTGATTTTTGTAATATACATTTTCATAAATAAATTTTTAAGAGTTTAGAATATTGAAGTTTAAAATGTTTATAACTTAATTTATTCATTAAGATTTTAGTGAAATATACATATAGAAAGTAAAAATCAAACAACCTCCCACCTACACACCACACACACACACAGGATAATAGCTATAAATAACTAAGGCTGTTGGCCACCACAATTTTAAAAAATTTTCACTGGAGAAAAAAATGGCAAAACAAAATAAAAAACTCACATGGATTTATTTAATGCCAAAATCTGAAAGAAAATCTGAAACATCATGTAAAAGACTATTACTCAATTAATACAAAGCAAAACAAACAAACAAAAATAAATTATTTTTCCCCCCCAGAATATGCAAAGAAATAATTAAGCCCCCTTGTAATGAAACTGGAGTGTTTCTGCTTTGCTAGGAAGAGGCTTGTGTTTGATTCAGCCCTCGGATCCATCACTAAACTAGTTTATAGTTAATAAACTCAGAGAATGAAGAATATAGTTTGAGTCTTGTCAAGAAGTCTAGAAAGTCTTTAATAATTCCATGAGCAACCTCATTTTTAAAATTCGGAGAATGAAGAATATGGTTTGAGTCTTGTGAAGAAGTCTGGAAAGTCTTTAATAATTCCATGAGCAACCTCAGTTTTAAAGTCCAAAGTCTCTTAAGGCATGGCAGAATTATGTGTCAGTGAGAACCAGGGCGCTCGCCAGCCTGGCTGCTTCAGCAGGTGATGGCCTTTGTCCCCTAGTGTAACTTAAAACCCAACTCCGTGATGTCATCTTCTTGCTCAAGTGCCTTTCATGCTGTTGAGTTCAACTCACTGCCCCTTGCTACCTCTCCTAATCTGTGGTCTTAAGACTGCTTTTGAGTCAAAAGGAGGAGAAAAGTGGGACAATAGAAAAAAATGTCATGAAGAGAAGTGATTAAACCAGGAGGAAGCACCTCCTTGTGGAGGTACAGAAGAGAGCCCGAGGCAAGCAGTGCAGGCCACTAGAGCATTGTCTGCACTTCAATGACTCCATGCAGACAGCTGGAGTCGCCTGGCATGTGTGACTGGTGGACTCCTCCCGCATGCAGATGTTTGCCTGCCTTTGTTTACAATGCTTGGCAAGAGAAAGGGCATCCTGTGTTACTACCTAGAAACAGTCAACTTTCCAGTCTATGCATGCTCGTTAAATATTGTGTGGTAGCCCCAGGACTGGGCGTTGTTCAGGACATGGAGGAAGAATAAAGTATTAGGGAAGATGTATTGATGCTTGTGTCCTTGTAACACTACTGATTACCTTACTACTGTCTCCTTGATCTCTCTTTCCAGCATAGATGCTCCTTGATGGAGGTATTCTGGGATATAATGGCTCCTCTGCGTGTCTGTGTCTGAAGACGAATGACATTTTCACTGTAACAATATGACCATTGCCATTGACAGATAGGAGATAAAAAATTAAGAAACACAGGCACAGATCTCTCCCTAGTGCAGAAGGCTACTGTTCCATAGGCAAATATATTGCCTTCACGTACACTCATTTTATTCATATCTTTAGCATAATTATGTTGACACACTAATATAATTGATCTGTCCCCTTGGACGAATGAGCAGACTCCTATTCTTAGAAAAGGAGAGCTGGCTTCTTCCATTCACTGATCTCGTGCTAGCTTCAATCACGGTAGCAAAATAATTGTAGTAAAAAGCCTCCAGCAGGTCTTAACATTTGCAGTGTAGGGTCAAAACTGAACTAAGACTGTTAAGAAGTATGAATGAGGTCAGCTTTCCACTGCCTTTAGCATTTGTGTAACACTGGGGAAATATTAGCAACTCTGTTATTTTAACTGGGCACCAGCCACTCAGAAAGCTAAAAGCGACTGTATCTAAGGCTTTTTTAAGTATTCTTAGCCATGGACTCATGTCTCACCCCTCAGCTGATGGCAACCTGACTTCTAGCCAAGCAAACAATACACTAAGAGCATAAACAAAACCGGTCCCTCTCGTTTTTATAGTTGAGAAATATACTTAACATAATCTATAAATTTCCGTGGACATAAATCTCTAAGCACTACATGTCAGCTGTTTAAAAATCTAATAACGTCAGGAGTCACTCTTCTGAGCAGGCTGTAAACTTAAGCAGAGCTATTTTGGCATAACAGATACAGTTTGCAGGGAGATTTAAACATGATTATGGCTCATAACTGTCAACAAATAACACAAAGCCTTATTCCCTTAATCAGAAAATCTGAGTTTCAGGTGTTGAAGTTTATTGGAGACCTGCTCCGTCTCCCAGGATTGCCTTGCAAAATATGTACAGACGTCTAGTCTCTCTGTCCCTGAGCTCTGGAATTTCTAGGAACCTGGCTTCCTACACTCAACTGGGAAGTGAAGAGAGCTTGGCAGCAGCACAGCCAGGTGGGTGCCCTGGGAGCTTGGTGGAAGGGCTTTGTTCTCTTCCCAAACCGTCCCAAATGAATAAGTAAGCAGTGTGCTTGCTATGCAAATAAAGCACTAGAAATCTCCTACCCCTTTTCACCAGATTGCCTCTCATTAGCTCAAAGATGTTTTGCAGTGAATAGTAAAAACAGGCTTGTATGAAGTTATTGGCAAATATCTCAAACCTTGACCTCCACCTAGAATTTCCCAATGACATGCATTATTAGAATAAGCCAGACTGAGTAGTGCTCTATGTATTTATGAGGCTAAATCTAATGTTAAGTTACAAATCCATTTGAACTGCACAGGTTACATTAGAAGGATGGAGGATTGAGCATTGCATATGTAGAGAATCCAAATTTGTTATGTAAATGAATCACACATAATTTGTTACTGAAGTGAAATAAACACTGTGCAACTGTAGTGAATTCAGTCCCTGTCCTCAAGGAGCGCTGAGGCTAGTGAGGAAGTAAAGAAGCAATTCTAGAGCATTCTTTGACAGGGAAAAAAAAAAAAAAAAACCCACAATGCTGTAGTATCAGACCAGAGGAACACCCAAGTCAGGAGTGTAGAAACTGGAAAGACTTCCAGGGAGAAGTTGGGTGTTAGCTATGGGAGTGTTTGAGGGGAGGGAGGAATGTTCCAGGCAGAGGAAAGCCCATGCTTAGAGATCAGTGTCCAGGCACGAACGATGGGTAATGCATGGTTGGCAGGGTCATATTGTGAGATTTGGACTTTATCCTAAGAGTAATGGAGGTCATTGAAGGGTTTAAGAGGATGAATGATATGATCAGATCTGTGTTTTTTTTAAAAAAAAATCATCCTCAATTGGAGCTTATTGTATATCAATACTCTCTACCTAACATTTTGCAAATGATGGTGATTGTAACTGGGTGCATTATTGTCTTTTGACAACATGGGAGTATACTATTACCATTAGTATGTAAATGCATGTCATCATGTTTTAAATGACCATGATGCATATAAAATAATAATAATAATAATAATAAATAACAACAACAAACATTTGTTGAGAGTTTACTGAGTGCTAGGAATCATGCTAAGCTTTTTATAAATTATCTAATTTAATACCTTTGGAATAAGTCCTATTACTGTCCAATTTTATGGGTGAGGGAATTGAGGATTAATTAAGGATTAATTAATTGAGGATTAAGTGTAAGTATTGCTTGGGTCATATAGAAAGCAAAGGTAAGGGTTGAAATTGCAGACAACTTGCCAGACTACCCTTCTGCTCCATCCTCCCACCTCCTACAAAATAAAAAAATAGTTGAAAAGTAGTTGAAAATTAATTTTCTCTGTAATGATGAATTTATTTTTCTAAAACTTTATACTCTTCAGTCAGGCCATTAAAGACCAGACATCATGACCCAGTTTGTGTGTATATAGGAACTGGATATCAGTTTAGTCCCTTGATAAAAGTCTATTTGCCATATTCTGGTACAGTGGTTTAAGGAACTTCAAATTCCACTAAGGAATAATGATAATAAAATACTTAGACTTAGTGACATTGGAATGTCTTCATTTTAATGAAGAGTCATGTGGAAAAGGTCAACTAAAACTATTAAAGAAAGTGACAAGATTGGCTTTGTATCAAGAGTGGAAAAGTGTGAATCCTGGGGTAAAATACCGGGTTTTCCAATACCATTGGATTGGAGATAGGACCTGGACAGTTTGGCCAGTGGCATATCTGACCTATGTAACAATACCACAAGCATAAATGAGACTTTATCCTAGCTAAACAACCGAAGTTGCTTCTTCAGCATACGTTACCTTCCTTAGTCATGTTTTTACTAGTGTGTGCCCCTATTTGGAAACTGCATATCAACTCCTAATGTCATGTGTGATGGTTGTGTTAGAGGAAGATAACACTGAGCTCTCATTAATTGACAGCTTATCTGGGCTGACATTTCTAAACCCACACAGAGAGCCCATAACTTTCTGTTCAAGAATATTTTAGTCCCACAAAATGAGCATATAACTGTTGACATACTAAATAAAAGGGTTGACTCACTCATTACCCTGGAACCAATGCTGTATTCTTAGATGGTGTCGCCTTACAGAGCCTGGGTGTCCTTAAAAATAATCCGCTGCTTCCTGAACTCTTGTGAACTTCTCATTCTGTCCTCTGAAATCTAGAAGCCTGCTAAATGGAAGCAACTGAAAGCAAGATGTGGTCTTGTGGCAATACAGTACTAAGTGTGATAGGCTTCATAAAACAGAGCATTTCCTTGAGAATCATTTGACCTAACATCTTACTCATAAAATAGACTTGAACTGGAGGGGAAGGTAAAGTTGGTTTTTATGTGATTGACTGACTGTGACCACAGAAAACGAGGCCTCCTGTTACAGGGGACACTCAGCTCCTGGCTGACAATCCCCAAAATTGAAATCAAACTCACAGGTCTGGCTGCCTGCCCCCAGACAAAAGCAAACCAATCAAAAATCAAACGCTGGTGAAAATGGAAGTCAGCTTTTATTCAGGAATACCAATGACCTGAGGAATGATGTTAGGCTAACCCATCTCTCCAGTAAAGCTGATGGAGAATGGCCAGGCTACAGCCATCTCAGAGAAAGAGGGGGCTGAGGGAATGGAACATGGGAAGTGAGAAGGAGAAGAGAAGGGTACGTGAGCTACGAGGGGCCCATGTCTGAGTCAGGTACAAGGCCTCACCAAGGTCTCGTCTGGTTTCTCTTCTCATCTTTGTTGTTATCTCAGGACCCTGTAAGATTTTGATCTGCTCCAGAGTAAAATCATCTTTTCTGCAAAGACTTTCGAATAGTTTTGCTTCACAGAGCTCTGGTTGACTTGGCTGGTGCCCAAGGTCAGTTTCCAGTCATTTGGCCTTGATCACTTCTCGAAACTCTACAAGTCTCAAAGAAAGAATGGTTAGTTTTTCAAAGCACTGATTAGCTTCTCAGCCTTGTTTTCTTATTTAGCAAGCAAGATAGAAAAGTCAGAGGGTGGAAGAAAGAGTGGGCGGGGGGGGGGGGAACTGTCCTTTTTAAAATCCCCCCTTCCCCACTGCAGCCCAGGCAGTTTTAGGTCCCAACATGGCTTCAGTCCTGCTCACTCCAACACTCCCACCGCACACAGCCTCAGCAGTTGTGATCATAGATCCTCGAGCTGTGTTGATAGCCGAGATCTTCTTTGTACGACAGCCCTGTCTCTCCCCTCTTCAGCTCTGGTTGGAGCACAGGCCTCAAATAAATTGCTAACATTTAAGTGCATCTGTTGCAAAGAGAGAAGCACAGAGGACACTGGGGAAATTTCAAACCAAATTTCAGGACTGAGCTCATAAAAGCATGCACCATCTGTGGAATTTTGCTCATATGCATCACGATAATGGGAGGGGGGCAATAGAGAAGGGAAAAAAGAAAGGATTGCATAGTAGCTGCACGCCAAGCTAAAGTCTTCATGCTCTGATCAGTTCACAGGTGGCATTGGAGCCAGGTAGGGTCCCTGATGTCTTTTCTCACTCTGAAGGGACTGGCGGTGGGGATTTAATTGCATTAATTGGTAACTGCAAATTCGTTGTGCCTTGTGTCTAAACACAGTCCCCCACCCTAACCTCCCTGCTTTACTGGCCCTGTGCAAACATTCAAGACTTTCTATCTTTCTTCCTGCTGGTTTGCTATTGTCTCGAGGTTGGGCTGAGTCCGCTCTTTCCCTCCCATCATCCCTTTGGCAAAAACTAAAACCACAACCAAAAACAAAACCCTGATCATTTTCTGATAAGCACTTTACATTTCTATAGTGCAGGAAAAGGGAAGCCCCTTCAGAATCCCTTTATAGATGATCGCTCTCATTGTCTAGCAAGCTTTTCAGGGCACTTTGGAAAAAAATTTTTTTTTCTATTCAGCACTTTTCCACTCATAATTCAAGAAAAAAGAGTCATGCAGTATAATAAGGATAATTAGCTCTGACTGAAAATAATAAGCCTGGCACCGTAGAGCCCCCTCCACGCTTGCAGTATCCGTTTATCGTTTTGTGTACTCTCTGCCGAGGCTAATTGCTACTCCTGTAATTACTAACCTGTTGAAGGAACAAAGAGAAATGCAATTCTGTACTTGAATAAATAACACTGCTTCTAATATAATCTCAATAAAACTCTTTTAGAACAGAATCGGCCCTTCCAATTTTTCAGTTAGAAACCACTAACTGTCCTCAAAAATATGATTAGCTATTATAAGAATGACTTTTGGTGTGTATGCATGGAAGGGACAGGTTGAATTTCTTGAATTTAGATTCTTGTAAAATAAAGATAGCTGGGAGTGGTGATGTCCTGCTTAATAAGGCTCAACATTTATGTTACACGCTTCCTTTTCATTAATTTGTTAACCTTGGCGCAGTGTGGGAACAAGTGCTGTGTAAATGGCCATATGCTTCCCCTGTTAATGTGTCTTAATCCAGACCAGCAGACAATTGTCCTCTCCCTTGGAAGAGAGATGCTGTTGATTATGGCAAACCAAAGTGGAGCAAGGCGGAGACAAATACAGTTCTCTCTCTTCTCTAGGAGTGAGGCTCTCTGGGAAGTATTAAAAGGCAGGTTCCTATTTCCGTCCATATCATTCCTCATTTATCTGCCTGTCCCTCCTGATTCTGCTGATGATTTTTCTCTTCTGCACATATTCTGGACCTAGTCCGCAAGGACACAGTTCTTGTTCTTTTGGATCATCCATGAACAAAGAAAGTTGTGGATTTAGAGAGAGTAATTCAAGAGAGTAAAGGCTGCTGTCTCAAACCACAAACCTCCCTTGAAACAGAATTCAGGGACCTAAGAAATAGCAGGTTTACACGGAAAGGAGTGTCCACACCAGACACGCAGAATTAGATGCATTTATTCTTTGACCCAAATAGCTTGCCTCTTATCAAAAGATAAAAATGAGTAATGTTCTTAAAGAGATTGCTGAGTCATTGTTGTTAATCTGTAAAGAGTTATAGAGAAGAAGGAAAATTCAGAAACGGAGATGTCATTCTTGTTTCTAGAAAGGAAATGAAACTGAATTCTGGCCAAGATGCCAGAATGGATTATTAAGAGAAGAAGCAGTGATCACCAGGAGCTAGCACTGGTTCACCAAGAACTAATCATGCCAAACACAGTTGACTTCTCTCATTGACAGCACAATCAGGCTTTTAGGTAAGGAAATAGGCTAGACTTTGGACCTTTGTTTTTAATCTGAATTTGGGCCCTCATTAAGAATCTCACAAAATCAGTCATAATAGTCTTGCAGAGAAGTTGGCAGATTATTAGCTGAATATTCATACTAGTCATTAGTTATTACTATCAAGCTAGAAAAACTGGAGGTGTTCAGAGAGAAAAAACAGGGTGATGAAGAATAAGGCACTAGACCAATGAAAAACAATAGAAAAAAAATAGATATTTTGTTTTGCCAGAAAATAAAGTGACTTTAAGTATGTATGTAATTGCTACATGAAAGGGTGATTAGACTTCTGTATGAAACCAGTGAGTAGCACTTGGATCTCACTGGGAAAAGTGGCAGTACCTGTATTCCAGCTCAACCATCAAGGCTCTCTGAAAACGGAATGGGTTGCTATGATGGCTAATTTTAGGTGTCAATTTGACTTGATTAAGGAATACACAGAGAGCTGGTAAAGCATTATTTCTGGGTGTTTCTCTGGGGGTGTTTCCAGAGGAGATTATCATGTGAGTCAGTGGACTGAGTTGGGAAGATCCGCGCTCAGTGTGGGCAACACCATCCAATTGGCTGGGGGCCTGGATAGAATAAAAAGGCAAAGGGAAGGCAAATTCTCTCTCTCTCTCTCCAAGAGCTTGTCCTATCCTTGAACATCAGAACTCCAAGCTCTCCAGCATTTGTTATTTTTTATTTAAAAAAGATTTTTATTGGTTATGAATATTCATGAGATACAAAGCTTATTGTCACCCCTCATGACCAAAATGTGAAGGACAGATCCATACTGGCAGCATACCCATTACCGCAAATTGCGATTGTACCCCATGTCCACCACCCAATTATCCTCAATCTCCCTCCCCCTTTCCCCACTACACTTTGTATCCCTAGGTATATTCTCTTCCTCTGCAAGTCCAATGCACCACTGTGGTCTTTCTTTCCTTCCTTCTTTCTCTCTTAGCTCCCACATATGAGTGAGCACATACAGTGTTTATCCCTCTGAGCTTTGCTCATTTCACTCAACATGAGTTTCTCCAGGCTCATCCATGTTGTTGTAAATGGGAGAATTTCATTTTCTTCTATGGCAGAGTAGTATTCCATAGTGTATATATACACCACCATTTCCTTATCCAATCATCCATCAAGGGATATTTAGGTTGGTTCCACGTCTTGGCTATTATAAACAGACCTACAGTGAACACAGGAGTTCAGGTATCCCTTCAACATGATGATTTCCATTCCTCTGGGTGTATACCCAGAAGTGGGATTGCTGGATCATATGGAAGATCTATCTGTAGTCTCCAGCCCTTGGACTCCAGGACCTACACCAGTAACCCCTGGGTTCTCAAGCGCTAGGCCTTAGACTGAGAGTTACACCATTGGCTTCCCTGGTTCTGAGGCTTTCAGACTTGGACTGAACCACACTAGGGCATCCCAGGGTCTCTGGCTTGCAGAAAGCCTGTTGTGAGACTTCTTAGCCTCCATAATTGCGTGAGCCAACTGCCTTTGTTAATTTACTTTTAATTATCTATCTATATCTATCTATCCATCCACCCATCATCTATTTTTTAGTGGTCTGTCTTTCTGGAAATCCCTGGCTGAAACATTTGCCTCAGAAGGTTCAGTGAATACCCCATTACTGCAGAAGTCATAAAGGGGATTGAAGGGCCAGATGGATAATTGACTAAGATGATCTTTGCAGTGGCTACTTTACAATAGAATAGAATTTCATAGTTTGCAGAATCTTCACATATCTCCTTGTCTTAAATCCCTTCCAGGCAAGCTGAAGCCTGAAGCTCTGTCTGGAATTCAGAGAGTTTTAGGAGAAGGGATTGGGTACACATTGAACTGGTCTGATCTAGGGCTCCTGGGTAAAGGATCAAAAAAGGAACTGAACACTATTTTGGATGAAGGTCATCTTGGGAAGTTCCAAAATACTCTGGAAAAGACTTTGATAAAAGGAGAGCAGCAAAAACTTCACCAGAAGCAAAGTCTGTAACTGATGTTGGGTGACACACAGCTAGTGGAATGGAAGAGTGTACAGAAGTCTCCTGCAACCTCAGGGAGCAGGCGGGAGCCTTCTGGAAGTCTCTTCTAGACTTGACTTGCCAATGACAGGCAGAGAGCTCTTAAGGACACCTCATCAGTTCCAAAATTATCACATTTTTCAGAATGATTATCCTTTTGGGTGGACAGGGAAAGCGCTCGTGTCCCCATTTTTCAGAAAAGGAATCTGGGACCCAGAGAGATGATATAAAATTTTCCAAGCCACACAGCAAGCATAAGACAGAGCCACATGTACAGCAGCACAGGTTGTCTGTTTCCCGGTGGACTTGATCATGCCAAGATAAATATGAGAACACAGATAGCACATACATACTTAACACAGATAAATGTACCTTACCACCCTGGCATGCTCTGTATTCTTTTCTCTTTCCCTGATTTCTATAATTTCTGTAGCTGTAGGTAACTAAAACTTTATGGGTCTCCCTGTTAATACACTTGTATACCTACCTCTCTCATACATTTCTGAGGTAGAGTTAATCATACTACTAATTCTTTTTTTGGACTCTGTTTCAAAATCATAGTGAACGGACATTCATTTGCCCCAGTTTATAATTATAGAGTAAAGGATATTTTTCAGGCTTCTGAGGATCTGAATATTTGAAACTTATAGCTGTCAGTCTAAAGGTAAGATGATGGTTCTTTATTAGTCTGGATTCAGACCCAGAAGTGGAAGGTGAGCCCAAGTGGTTATGAATATTTTGGCTTACCTGGGCACTATTGTTGGAGTGACAGTTGAATTCCAGATGGGAAGCCAGATCTACGTGAGGCAGGACAAGGTAGAAATGTTAATGGGAAGGTGAACATGAAGGTTGTTTATCTGAGAACAGCTGAGCTGCAGGAGCACTGCGCAGTCAGAAATCAAAACAAAGGCAAGAGCATAAAATTCAGCAAATACACGGGAGCTAGTTGGGTCAGGGTATCAGCAATCACACAAACATGAGATGCTGGGTGTATGGACACCTCAAAACTGAGTCTACTGTCTACACATTGTCTTATGGATTTCGTGCTGCAATAGAACTAAGACAAGAACTGGATAGGTAAGACTCTGTAAAAGGAGTTAAGTTAACCACCTGGTAGGGGAGGTAATCAGATTATGGTATATGATGTATATACAGCAAAACATAAAGACTAGTCTTTATACTCAACATAATTTTGGGAGTCTCAAATAATGCATAGTTTACTTAGCCCAATTTCAGATAGTAGAGCAAGAAAACATGATATATTATGTTTAAAAACTGGTTGTGGGATAAAGTGGTCATATTGGTTCTGAAATATGCTAACTGGATCTCTCTTAGAGTGCTGAGGTTTGATCTACTCAACACTTGGGAACATTAAATAAATGCCTGCTGGAACTTCCAGGTCAACTTTGCACAGACCTCTAATAGCCCTTTTTTTTCTTTTCTCTCTAATTGGAGGCCTCATCTTCTCAATGTAGACAAAGCTTATGATTTTCAATGAAAGTGCTCATGTAAGACCTTTAAAAACCAAGACCTGCATGTTCTTCATGAAAATGTAAGAGTCCCTGACATTTAGGGTAACAGAAGGAGTTGCTCTGATATTCTTTGCTAAATTTACAAGATTTGGCTGAAACCCTAAGCGTCTGTCCTATCACAGTGGAGTATTAGTCACTCTTTAAAAGCTTTAGCCTACTGTACTCTGGTGTGTGAGGGTGTTAAATGTCATGAACTGTGTGGGCAGATAAATCATCCAGATTCAAGCAATTTTTAAAAAACTATTGACTACATGGAGTCATTTAGCTTAACTGAGCTGAGACCTGGGCATTCACATCCTTGTGAGAAGAAGAGGAAAAGAACAGAAGGAAATCATGGTGTTTGTTAGAGTTAGAACAGTCTTTTAAAGACTGTCTAGTGTAGCATTTGCAAAATGTTTTTCCACTAGTTCTCAGGGATGGCAACATATTACCAGGTGAAAAATTCCAATAATTTGTGAGATCAAATAATTTGTGAGACAGCAAGTTAAACAAAGCCAAAACGTTTCTTTGCAGCAGGACTTCTCGGAAAATTTAATGTGCTAATTTGCAGTAGGAATCAAGAAGGTCATCAGCTAATTCCACTAGGAAGTTTTTTCATTTCATGGACATAGTGTTCTAAGAAATGCCAACTTATTTTCTTTCCAGAAAAGAAAGCGAGACCTAGAGTGATTGAGGCCTTTGCCTAAAGTTATTCCCTATGTAGAAATAGCTATAGAAAGATTTACTTGAGTGAGGGACCACCAAGGTGGTATAGCACTGTCGGGAAAAATAGAAGGAAAGACTTGTGGCCATTCCTGAAACAATTAATGATACAGATTTGAGGTTGTGATTTGCATTTGACAAGGAAGCACAGAGACAGCAGGAAGGAGCCCTACATCAACCAGACTGGTTCAGTATGTGTGACCTATTGCCGCATACGGAGCACCTGGGCAAGGCCACAGCTGCCAGCCACTAGAGAAACTCACCATCAGCAATTTTCATATTGCCTATCATTCGCATGGACTGGATGGATTTCCAGGGAGACTATGTAAACCACCAATTAAAGGAGGGCATTATCTCTAATAATGAGCATTTGTGTTGGCTTGTAAATCTGGGAAATATACAACACGGTGTATATTAATAATACATTTTTTGCTTTTTTAAAATTTGTACTCAAATATTTTTCCAAGCATGTTTTGAAAAACACTATTAGAGAGGGACTTCACTTTCTATTAATAATTTTAAGAGGAAAAGTTTATAGTAGGATTTGTGACCGACAGATCCTTAAGTGTCACATAAATAATACAGGAAACTGCAAAATGATCTTATGTCAAGTCACTCCACAAAATGTATGTTTAATTAGCACCTAGTAATAAAACAGATGCATGTGAAATTATTTAGGGTGACATGTACTATTCTGAACATTACAATATCAGCTCAGGGTGGCAAGGGCATGCAACATAACCTGTTTTTAATTGAGCAATTTATCAAACAAAATAAGAGACAGCTTGTGTTTTATATATTTCTGTAGTACATCATTATCCAACAATACGTACAAAAATAAATTACAAAAAAGCAAACTTTAAACAACAAAAAAAAATTAAAGGCACAGATTTTTTTTTTTGATATTTAGTTGTCTAAGGATTTTATGTGTGAAAACGAAGTGGGTCAATACCGTTTTTTTTTTTTTTTTTTGATATTTAGTTGTCTAAGGATTTTATGTGTGAAAACGAAGTGGGTCAATACCATGCTGGTTATTTTAAAAGGTTCCGTTTTAACTTGACCAAATTATTTTCAATACATTGTAAGAACTACGTCTGAAGAATAGCCCAGAGCAGTTTTAAAGATATGACTCTCAAATTTAGAATTTATTTGATTTTGTAAAAATGCAAAACAGAAGCTTTCTTTTAGTTGAAATAAGTTATTTCTCAGCCTGTTCCTGAGTGCGTGTGTGTAGGTGCACACACACACACAAAGTCAGAGAATAACTGGCAAATCATATGGTAAAAAACAGCAAAAGGAGAATATAAATTAGGGCTGCCCTTAGGAGGTTTTAGTATCCGGAACTATCCTGGGAACCTCTGCATGAGAGGTCGATTAATCACTCTTTGGCGACAACTCTCACGTTTATGATTAAACGAATGTCAAAGGAAGTCTTACAGGGAGAAAAAACCTCACAGAGGATTGCCTGCTTGAGACATAAATATGGAAAGGTCAGAGGGCAGTCCTGTTTGCCTTGAGAACGTTCAAGTCACTGGCCGTGGCGGTGACTATAGTTTATTGTGTATATCTGACCCTCATGTCTTTTTTATTTCAGGACCAGCTGTGTCACCTCTTTCTCACCCAGTCTCTTTCTCTTGACCCTTGACCCTGCCCTCTCGACCTAACTCCTGTCCATTTCAGTCACTGCTGAGCTTCTGGGGCCTCAGTCCTACAGCATCAGAGTGGGACCCTAAAGTGAACTTATTAATGGGCTAAAATATGTGAAAGATTCTGAATCTTTCTCTGACCTGTAAGAGCTATGAATTTAGAAGTCAATAAGGAATTTATTCATGCCTTTCTCCTTGCAAAATTCAGGAAATATCTCGGATGCCCACTGCATTCAACGTGCTGAGCTAGGAGCTATCAGGTGAAATAGGCCTATCATCAGGAGGTAACAACCTAGTAAACATCATAATGAGGATTTTTTATACGATGAAGATAAGAAAGGAGCTAGGACAAGAACTTACAGATGTGTGTACCAGCCTATACCTTTGAAGTTAATCAGGTACATAGAGTCCCAGCCTAATTGGAGAGGAGTATTTTCTTGTTGTTCTCCCGTTGGTTTCACACCGTCTCATTTACTTTTTTAATTAAATATTTCCAATGTAGTTGTCGGTGCTATACCCTGCAGTGGTTATCATGCACTCGCATCTTAGGCAATGGCAATTATTTGGTTTTGCCTGTCTTACAGCAGAAAGAATTTAAAGGGCCACATACAGAGAATCTGAAGTTTTACCTATAACAACACGAATGTATTTTAAATGCAAAAGCTTCACTATTTAAAGGAACATAGTGATGAGTTGTTTTGCAAACTGAAAAATAGTTTTGAAATGTACATTTAGCCTCATAAGTCCTCTGGCTTAAAAGTCCAGATTTGTGTATTTTTGTTTCTCTCAAAGTAAGATATACCTGTGCAAATTTCTTAGGGGAAAAATGCTAGCACTGGCTTAAGACTTCGCATCTTGAATTCCATATAACTTTACATACCACCCTCATTTTCTTTTGGCTTCAGTTTTCTCATTTATTTCGCCTGTTTTACTTTTCTTCTTTTTCTTTCTTTCTTTTTTTTTTTCGTGACTGGCAATGGATCGCAACCCTCAGTGTCGCGCCTGTACCAGACCAGGACCGGCAAGGGGATCACAACCCTCGGTGTTGCGCCCGCAGCTCGCTCAGCCAGTGAGCGGCCGGTCTGTACGTGGGATCTGAACCCTCGGCGGGAGCGCCGCCGCACTCCCAGCCGGCGCACTGTAGCAATGCGCCACCGGGCCAGCCCACTTTTCTTCTTTTTCCACTACACATCTCTACATAAGCTGCCTTAAACCCTCTCTGTAACTAGATGTAGTATTAATTAATAAATAAAATATAAATGGTATATTTTCTCTGTAGGACACAACATATCTTTATGCTGATATGCCAGACCCAGTTCAAAGGCAAAGGAACCCCATTCAATTCCAGGGTACCATTAAAAACATTCACTAACTGATAAGGCCCTGTTTGGTTTATAATTTATTAACAGCCACTTTCCATAAAAGACTAATGCCTTTTGTGGCCCTAAAAAGCAGGGCACATATTTCTGCTCTTGAAGACATAATTATGTTCTGTTGGAAGGGTGTTTCAAATATAATTTTTGCATACGAATAAGAAAAAAAAAATCCGGGGCTGCTAGCTCTTTAGCCTCCTTGAACATTGAAGGCCGAGAAAACAACATTTCCAAAACTTTTATGTATCAACAGAATAAAATATTTTGAAGACACACTAGTCACATATGGTTATCCCAGAATATCACAATCCATGAATATGAGTGTTATTGTTTTTTGTTCTGCAAGAAAGCTTCACACACTCTTTCACAGATATGCCAAGTATAGCTTGATTCATAATAGATTCATAATAGATGCTGAAAGATGAACACATGAACTGCCTACAAAGTAGTTACCCATGTTTTATTTGCTGTTGACAAAGCTAGCAGCATTTTCTTTGCTTTGGAGGGGGAATCGGGAAACCTAATTACTGGTCTGAAAGCAAATGAATGGAGTATGAAACTGGGACATCTGATGAGGTGACTTCACTTTTCTTCACCACAGTAGTCCTTCAAAAAAAAAAATGCCTTGCCTTTTCTTCAACAATTTCTTCCCCACTGGAATGTGAATGGTATAGAAGTCATCTGTAAAATCCTTTTATATGCTTTGAGAGAAGGTATTATAAAATGCATGTAACTATTTTATATATATTTTTTCTTTTGTAATACAGAAAACCCAAGAAATAGGAAAACCTGAGTTCCAGTCCCTGCTCTGCCATTAATCAGCTGGACTTCAGCTGACCTTGGATTTGAGTCTGTTCATTTAGTTTGTTCAGTCCACCAGTGTTTAGTGGTGTGTTCAAGACACCTTTCCAGATAGTGGATACATACCCTAGAGCCCCAGTTCTCTTGGAACTCGTAGTCATTAGACTATAAGAGGTAGAAAAGATACTGTATGTGTCCAAAACCTCTTTCAAACAGTAGTCCTCCATTGATTTTGTCGTAAGCACTCCTCCTTGAGATTCTGGTTTGTAGATGTTAAAAATGGAATTATATCACAGGGTAAAATGCCTTTTGATTTGGGGCAATTACATTTCAGGATGAAGTGCCTAATGATCTTTAGGAAATTCTGGAAAATGCACATTTCATCTGCTCCGCAAACCTCCAACACTCTCACCCCAATCTTTACTCTCACCTAAATGACCCTGCTTTCTTATTCGTATGGAAAGACCCTGTAACTGTGAGGAGAGAAGAGCAGCACGTTGCCACATGCACACACACCTTCCCACCTGCTGGCTTCTGTCCTCTTGTCTTCTGCCCCTGCCTCGTTACAACACAACGGTCTTGCTCTATCTGAGACAAAGCCCCGCACTCGCCTGCTGGATCTGGTTCCTTCTCTCCTACTCAAGGTCGTTGCTCCAGTAATTCTCCCTTCAGCCAAATCCTGGTGGAGAAAACACGACTGTGCTGACTGCTATCACTTTCATCTTTTTTCCCTTGAAAAGTTTTTAAATTATTTACCGAGGAGGCTCTAATGGCGAAGGACACAGCCTGACTCCCAGTGGAATGTCCATTCATCTCTCCCCAAATCTCCACAGTAAGTCAGCTGCCTCAGTCTTTGTTCTTCCTCCTTTCTCCTGTATTTTCTACAAAGAAGAACCCAGGCTGGGCTGGTCCTCTCGTTTCTTTGACTCCCTCCCAACCCCACAACCACCTTTGAAACTTCTTTGGACCTTAGGGGTTCGATCTTGTACGTGTGTGGATGTGTGTGTTGGGTGGGAGGCTGGAGCAGGGAGAGGAATCGAGAAAGTTGGAAGCAGGGAGGGAAGATCCTTGAGGTTTCATTCTTATTTTTTTAAAAAAAGCCTTGTTAATTGGAAAATATAGCAGGCATCAAATAAGCACATAAAAGGTAAATATACCATGTGTCCCTTCCCAAACATAACTATTTTCCTCCTTGGCCTAAAGCAATCACTATTCAGAGTGATTTTTTAATCATTTCATTGAACATTTGAAAATCATCTAAGTATGCATTTGCAAGCAATATAGGTTAGGTTTACCTGTTTTTGGACTCAGTATAAAAAGAACTATAATGCATGTGTTATTTTGAGTCTTTTGCACAGTATTTTGTTTTCAAGATTCATGCACGCTGCTGTATGTAGCTGTAGACTGAGTGTGTTTGCTGTTGTATAGTTTTCCATTGTATGATTATACCATAAATTACATAGTAGTTTTACTGATGTTGTACATTGGGTTGTTTCCAATCTGAGCCTGTTGAAAACAATCTTGCTAAGGTTATCCCTGTATATGTTTGCTGTACCTATGTACGCATTTCCGTTGAATATGTAGTGATGAAATGGATCATAGGTTATGCGTATATTTAATTCTAGTAGACTCTGTAAGCCTTAGTGATCTACGATCTCCCCAGCTGTGTTTGAGAGTCCTGTGTTAGTGCAGACATGGTCCCTTCTGGACTGTTTGTTTCTCACTTTCAATTTCTAACACTTCAATCTGACCCTTAGCACTGTCCTCAGTCCTTCTGCATTTCTGTGGTCACTCCCTCCTAGATCAATACTTTATCGAGTCTCTCTCCTTATATTTCTAGGCACACTTTTTGCCTGAATGCCACACTTTTATATCCAAGTGATGCCCCCACTCAGAGTCTAGTAGGCAACTGACATTTAAAAAGTCCAAGACTCGGGCCGGCCCGTGGCTCACTCGGGAGAGTGTGGTGCTGATAACACCAAGGCCACGGGTTCAGATCCTATATAGGGATGGCCGGTTAGCTCACTGGCTGAGCGTGGTGCTGACAACACCAAGCCAAGGGTTGAGATTCCCCTTACCGGTCATTTAAAAAATAAAAAAAGTCCAAGACTCAGTTTCTTCTCCCAACCCCACACCTTAGCCACATCCACAGCTTAGGTGACAGCAACTCCATCCTCCCTCCTCATCAGGCTGCTTTGGCTATTCAGGATCTTTTCTCGTAATAACTTCGTATAGCATACATTATACGAAGTTATACGATGGTGCTGATAACACCAAGGCCACGGGTTCAGATCCTATATAGGGATGGCCGGTTAGCTCACTGGCTGAGCGTGGTGCTGACAACACCAAGCCAAGGGTTGAGATTCCCCTTACCGGTCATTTAAAAAATAAAAAAAGTCCAAGACTCAGTTTCTTCTCCCAACCCCACACCTTAGCCACATCCACAGCTTAGGTGACAGCAACTCCATCCTCCCTCCTCATCAGGCCAAAACCTGGAGTCATCCTTGTGTCCCATCTGACGTTCATGCCTACACCCAGTCTATCAGCCAAATCTACCCAGCATCTACCTACTTCTGATCATTTCTGCTTCTACATCCCTGAAACAAACTAGCATCATATCACCTCTGGAGTGGTGGAATTACCAGCTCTTTGGCCTCAGTCTTCCCCGTCCCCTCTTTATACAACACAGCACAGCTGGAGTGATCTAATTAGAGTGCCTTTCAGATCACTCAGCTGAAACACTCCACCAGTTCCAACATCACTCAGAGTAATGCCAGAGTACTCACAATGGTCTAGAAGGCCCTATTCGACATGCTACCTATTATTTCTTTGACTTTATCACCTGCTACTCTCTCCTTCCCAGAACACTTGTCATTTTGGCCTCTCTGCTATTCCATAATCAGGCCAAATGTGCTCCCACATCAGGGCTTTGGGACTGAAATGCTTGTCTCTTAGGTAACATCATGATCTATCTCATCAGCTCTTTTGGATTTTTGTTCACATTTCATCCTTTTAGTGGGACTTCTGAGTAGTTTCTATTTTTCTTCATGTCTTTTTTTTTCGTACCACTCATAGTCATTTAAACATAATACTGATGTATATTTACCTTATTTATTTTCGGCCATTCCCAAATAGGATGTAAGCTTTATAAAAATAGAGATTTAGGATTGTTCTGATCATTCTTGTATCCCTAGCACCTAGGAAAGTGCCAACCCAAATAGTAAGTGTTCAAAGAATATTTTTCAAATAAAATAATAAATATAAGGCTCTGTTCTTTGGGTCTATTCCATCAATTAAAAAAAATCACTGGGGCCGGCCCCATGGCGCACTCGGGAGAGTACAGCGCTGGGAGTGCAGCGACGCTCCCGCCGCAGGTTCGGATCCTATATAGGACTGGCCGGTGCGCTCACTGGCTGAGCGCAGTGCGGGCGACACCACACCAAGGGTTGCGATCCCCTTACCGGTCACGAAAAAGACAAAAAAAAAAAAAAAATCACTGCATAATTTAAGATTAGGGACACTTGTAAAAAGACTTAGGAATTTCAGTTGATACTTAACTATATGAACTGACAGTGGGATATGATTGCTTAAAAACCTATTGTTATCTTAGGCTACATTTATGTACTTAGAACCATGGGCAGGGGAGGTGAGATAAAACATGAACATTTTATTCAGTTCCCTTTAAAAGAAATTCAACCAAATTGAGATTGGGTAATAAAGATACTTGGTGTGGAAGAGTATAAGGAAATGAGATACAAAAATTGAAGAAATGCAGACCCTTGGAAGACAGTTGTCTTCAAAAACTTGCAATGACTCCTATTTGAAAGAGGCTGTAAAGTAATTTTTGCAGGATCCCAAAGGATGAAACTACCAAAGACTGAAGTAGCCATAAGACAGAGTTTTACCAAATATGTAAGTATAAGGTTTACTACTGTCCAAATAGGACAGATGGAAAGCCCTCCCTCCTGCTTTAACCACCTCCAGCCAAGCCTCTGTAGATCCTGTAGGGTCTTCATCCATCCCTAGGAGCTCCCAGACTGCAGACCTTATGTCACAACAAAGTCTATAAACCCTGGCTACCAGCCTTTAGCCTTTAGTCTCTTCTCTCCTCTTCTCTTGTCTTCAGGTCAGTCACCTTCCAGAGAGTTTGAAGATGGCTCCATTGTCCAGAGATCTAAACTCCCTTAAAAGCCAGGGTTCGATGCCTCTTGCTGAACAGGATTGCACAGTATGCAGTGTGCACAATGGTGGACAGTCACCCTCTGAAAGGTCATCTTGTACAGCCTTCAGTTGTATCCCATGAGAGCCAAGGGCCCCCATACGCCAGGAGACAGCAGAAATGGAATTGGTCCTGATCAATTGCGGTCACCTAAATCCACACTACTCTCAGCCATTTTTCCTTACTCACTGCCTCAATGAAAACTCTCTGGATCTGGATCACAGTCCATTTTCATTCTCCTGTTTCAATTCTACTTTTCATTTTCTCTCCCCAGACCCAACTTTTGCTCTTCTTTCCTTTCCACACCTTTTTATTATCCACTGTTAAACCACAGTTCAATTGTTGAATCTCCCACGTCCTTATTTTCTTACTGACATTTCCCCAACCTCCTGTTCTGCCTTGAAAGTTAACTTTCCCAGAGGACATCAAGGCCCCTGCATCCCTCTCAGATTACAGCTACAAAATTTTACTCCCAAATCTTAAGGCAATGGAATGGGGTTGGTGGGCTCTCAATTCTTACTACCATGTTGAAACCATTAATCATCTTCCTTCATGTAACTTTTCTTGTCCTTTGAGGCTCTTGCAATCAGCTCTGCTTTTTGTGTCATCTGTAGATATTGACATTACTCTGGATAACTTGAGGAAGCCAGAGAGCCATGTCTAAATGCCAGAAGCCAGGAATGGTGTTTGAGCCGACTGGGGACTGCTCTAGTAAAAACGTTCTTGCTGCCATGACTCAGCATCACCACTGTTGCTGGTGAAAGCAATGCCACTGGTGTCAATGGATGCTCCAAGCTCCCTGCCAATTTTCCTGAAGAGCCTAACATGACTGATAGAGAGTGAATCTCTCACCCACTTCCTCACATTTTCCACTCCCTAAAATCTGCCAGGATGCACCTGACTGCAGTCCACATGCCTACACTCTAGTAGAAAAGTTTTCCAGGGAACTTTCATGGTTTTTACCTTGGGTAAGCACAAAGTGCTCAGATACCTTATATACAAAAACAATATAGAATGGTAAAACTAAGTACTATAGGAATTTAGAAATTTGAACTAAGCCATCTGGTAAGGTCTTTCTGATCTCTGTGATTCTATAAAATCCTTGTCCTGACTAAGAAGACAATTTTACTTTTCCTGACTAGAGTAAGTCTTCAGAAATAATGTACTTATGAATAGATTGGTCCTATTAGGAATGGAGAATGACACCTTACAAAGTGTAGAATAGAGCTGGTAGAAGGTTAGTAGGAGCTAGCACTGGGTCTCCTAGTGGGGCACGGAGTAGGGCTGGAGACTGTGGTTTGCCATCAAGGCAAGTAATCATGGCAGCGAGTCCAAGATGGCAAAGCATTCCAAAGATTGGCCAACTTGATGTGGAGAAATCAGAGCAGAAGGTACAGAAAAGCCGCTGACATGGAAGAAGGTCATTAAAAGGAAATAGGCTTACAGCCTCTGTGAGCGGGGTCATGGCCATGTCTATTGCCCCTGGGAAAGGAAGAAGCTAAGATGCACAATCCTGGGGCAACTATAGTACAAGACAGTTCACCACAACAGGAAGTTAGGAGCTAGGGTCAGGAAAGAAACTTGGTTATAGGAGCAGAAACAAGTGCAGGATGAGAGTGGAAGGAAAGCTGATGTGATGCTAAATGTTAGGCTTTACCAGAAGATTTTAGTCTCTCCATTCAAGCAATGATCATTCTTGGGAAGTGAAGACGGGACAGAGTTTGGGGTTGGGGATGGTGGTAGTGGAACAGGGCTATGGGAGGAGGAGGAGGAATTCAGAGGAAAAGGAGCTCAGGTATAATGAAGCCTCTCTTCATGGATGGATGGCCATTTGTCCTACACGTGGCAATAGGAAGCCTTGCTTTAGGTGGGGGTTGGATCCCTGAAGTTCTTTCCAACTCTGACATTTGTGTTTCAATGTGCTGAATTCCTGCTCCACAAACATGTATCATGCCAAAGGCCACTGTGCTGACAAAGCAACTATTCCTCCTACTTTTCCTACATGCCTGAAGTGGTTTTTGAGATTGTCTCTTGCACATTCATACCATCACTCTGCCGTTGTTTGGCACATGCATCCCTATCCCCGGGGGGGAACCCTTGCTGGCCAAAGCTAATCATGATAACCCCATGCTACTTGCCAGTGATTGGCTTGTGAACCCAGACTTATGCTAGTCAGTGCATAGCGTTCATCTGGACAGGGCCATTGGTCAGGAATGGTTTCATGACCCAATTCAGCCAACAGCGTACAAGGGAAGTTTAGTAGGGACTTCAGGTAAGCTTTCCTGCCCTTAACAGAGAGGCACAGGAAGAGATTCTCTTCCCTTCCTCTGGGCCTTGTGGAGTGCTGATGGGAAGCCTGCTAATATGGCAGCATTTCACTGCCAGCTTGAGAATGAAGAAAAAGGAAGAGAGCAGAGCCACGGGGTTACAAGAAGACAGAGTAGAGCCGTACTAAGTCATGTGTCATACCTGATCACCAGCCAACACAATTCCTTATTGCTTAAACCCATTGACTTGGATTTTCTGTCACCTGCAACCAAAAGCATCTTATTGGATACAGCACTTTATTGCCAAGTTTAACACTTGGGGAGTATTTCATCATAAGCAAGTTAGACTTCAAATCAAGTCTCGTCATAGATGATTCTAAAAGCAGAACAAAGTTATTATGAGAGAGAGTCAACTTAATCGTATTGAGCCTGCTTCAATTTTGAGGCTGGTGGTGCAGAGCAATGGGCCAGATGTGGCTTCCAGCCCTGGCTCTGCACTCACTACCTACCTATCCATAGTGCATCCACCTGGCTTCTTTGGAGTTTGAGTTACATCATCTGTCCACTCTCTCCTGCTCTCCAGTTTCATTAAACCATTCAATCAAATTCAGCAGTGCTGGAGAAAGCACTTATGTGCCAGGCATTATCGTACGCACCAGGATTAGGACATGAAGACATGGTTCCTGCTGCTGCGGAGCTTAAAATCTGTGGTGGTTCTGCTATGTCCAGTGCAAGTACATTAACTGATGATTAAGAGGGTGAGAGCTGAGCAAGAAGGGTAGTCTCGATGCTTCTGGATGAGGCCTGACTAAAATGAGCAGGATATTTTAGTCCGAACACATGAAGTCAGGGAGAAATATGACTTACGTGGAGAAAGTAAACACAGACCAATTGATTACCTTTTTTTCCCTAAAAACTATCTTGAAACTCAAAATAGAAAAATTTAGGATAAATAAGCAGAAAAGAATTTTAACTTTTCTCTCTATCTAAGAACATGAGGGCTAGGGTACTTTTGGGGATCGTGTCATTTCTCCAGCTTAAAAGCAGGGCTTCTGGATCTTCACTTACGGATTTCCTGGGGAGAAATTCTTAACCTCTCTGCTCTACACTTTCTCTGCAGAAGATTAACAGACAACAAGTGGGCTGTGGTTCCAGACCCTCCCTGTTTCCCAATCCATAATGGATGCAGAGCATTGGGTGGTCTCAGAGCAACAAAGTGTCCTCAGTGTCCTCAGCCAACCATAGAGGGGCTCCTAGAATTGGTGGAGGCCCCATGTAGATACAGAATCAATAGGACATGTTATAATTATATGAGAGGAATTTATTAGAGGAATTAACTCAAATGACTATGAAGAAAAGTCACATGATAGGCTGTCTGCAAACTGGATGCTGGTAGCATGGCTCAGTCCAAGTCCAAAGGCCTCAGAACCAGGGAAGCTGATGGCATCCTTGGTTTAAGTCCTGGAACCCCAAAGCTGAAGAGTCTCGAGCTCTGATGCCAACGGGCAGGAGAGAAGAGTGTATCCCAGCTCCAGCAGATCAAGAGAGAGAGCTTCACCTCTTTCCTCTGTCTTTTGTTCTCTCCAGACCCCCAGTGGATTGGATGGTTCCCACCCACACTGAGGGTGGGTCTTTCCCACCCAGGCCACTCAGACTCTCACACTAATCTCTGCTGGAAATACCCTCATGGACACACCTGAAAAGATTGCTTGACCAGGTTTCTCAGCATTCCTTCATCTTTCCAAGTTGACACCTAGAATTAACCTTCACACCCCTCATCTTTGCCCACAGCAATGACAAACACCAAGTACTCTCCCCAGCTTGCTTCTCTTATTAGTGGTGGTTCTCACCAGGGCGGTACACGGGGGCAGCCAGCTTCCAGATGGAGAGCTCCTTGTGCCTTTTACTCTTGAGTTCCTTATAGTTCTTGCCTCTACTGACCACATCAAAGGTTGCCTGTGGGACAAAGCCAAATGTGGTAGAAAGAACACAAACTTTGGAATTAAAAACATATGCATTTGAATTCTTTACATATTTTGTGATCTTGGGCAAGTTCTTTTACCTCACTGAGCCTCAATTTCCACATTTGTAAATTGAGAATAATACCTCGTGCTGTTGCGAGTACTAACTTGATAGCATATGCAAAATATCCAGAAAGTGCCCGGTGTTAAGAAAATGCTCAAGAAATACTGCCTCACTTCTTCCTTCCCAGAATCTCTCATCACCGGGTCAGCTGGAACTTGTTTACCACCATGAGTCATCAACCACCATCTCGCTCATTGCAAGGTCCCTAATAAGCCCTCTTGTAGCTATGCTGATGTCACCTACCTCTTTTGAGAAATACATCTTCCGAAGAAACTATGAAAGCATCCTGAGAGCTGTATATGGAAAGCAAACCTAGGTAACATCTCATGATGTTCTATTTCTTTCTGCATCTTCTTCCTTTCTCTTCTCTTTTTTTTTCCTTCTTGTCCTAGTGTATTGAGGAACTCTTTTCAAAGTCTTCTTTATAGAACCCTTCTCCCAAAGGAGATATAGGCATATATGATATGATATATATATATCACTTTCCAGGAACAGTCATAATTCCCAAAACAGATACATACTAACCCCAGCTTAACAGTGAGCACTCTTGACTTAGGTTACAATTGCATGGGAAATGTTAAGATTATGGCAACAATTTAATTCAATGGAAGATAAAAGATAAAGTATGACTTTTAGAGATTTAGCTGAATTCATTGAAGATAAAACTGTAATAGGTTACTAAGAGACAATAGAATGTTTTGAGGAACATCTCCAGCCTTTGAAAGCATAGAGCAACATTTTTCTCACAATCCTCTAATTCAATCAGAGATAGTATTGACTATCATTTTGTGACAATATGACAAAGCTACTGCTTTCTTGTACTGATGTTTATTTTGGCATTTATCAAAAATATACTACATAACTATAGCGTGTTAGTCTCCACCTTCCGCTTTGAAGACATAAAGATCAATCAGAAATGGGTACAATTGTTAAGGAGTTTCAAAGCAAATGGTTTTAAAATAGAGCTAGCTTTCTTGAAACATCGGGGATCTATAAGACATTCTGGAAACCTTTCTAGAGGATAAGATAGTGGACTGATAATTGTGTTATTTGTCTCACAAATAGTCTGCAACCTGTAGGAGCTCTTTCTTTCCATATTTAAAGTGGGAACGAAGTAGATTTGTTGAGCAACAGATATATGGTAAAATTGATGCGATCCTACTAAGAAATAAAAAAAGCACTTTTGCTTCTATTTAATGACACAAAAAAACACATTTCTTGGGCAGAAGCATTATCCCCAGCACTTGTCACCATGTGAGACACAAAGGAAGCCTTCCATGGTATTTCCTAGAAAAAAAAAATCCTTGAACTCGAATCTGAGAGTTGACAGGTTGGCAGATCCTATGGTAAAAATACTGGAAGGAAAATAAAATCAAAAGAAAAATGTAAATTATAAAATATTGAATTTATCTGTAGAAGGATATTTTTCCAATGGTTAAAAATATTGGCAAATGAGAGTACTCAGTGAGATGTAAGGGTCCCAAATAATGGGCAGGAATTATCCAAACTACTGATGTGTGAAACCTATGGCTTTACTGTTAGGAAAAGAGATAAAGAGGGAATGAGAAAGGTCTTTAAAGGGTTTTGAGTTGATTTCACTCTTTCCACATGGGGGAAAACTGTTCTCACTCTACAGTCCATTAAATATTTAACTCTCAGTAGGGCAAGGACATCAACCAACTAGAACATTATACCCTCCTATGGTTTGAATGTCCCCTAAGCTCATGTTGGATCTTAATCCTTGATATGCCATTTGAAGTTGTGTAGTGTTATGCCTCCAGCTTTATTTCCTTTGCTCAGGATTGCTTTGGCTATTCAGGATCTTTTCTTGTTCCACATGAATGTTAGGATTGCTTTTTCTATTTCTGTGAAGAAAGTCTTTGGTAATTTGATGGGGATTGCATTGAACCTGTAGATTGCTTTGGGTAGAATAGAGACTTTCACAACATTAATTCTTCCTATCCAAGAATATCATATGTCTTTCCATTTTTTGGTGTCCTCTTTAATTTCTTTCAGTAGTGTTTTATTGTTCTCATTGCAGAGATACTTCACCTCCTTGGTTATATTGATTCCTAGGTATTTTATTTTTTTGGTGACTGTTGTAAATGGGCTTGCCTTCTTGATTTTTTTTTCTGCTAGTTTGTTACCAGAGTATAAAAACACTACTGATTTGGAGGTGTTAATTTTGTATCCTGAAACCTTACTGAAATTGTTAATCAGCTCTAATAGTTTTTAGTGGAGTCTATAAGTTTTTCTATATATAAGGTCACATTATCTGCAAAGAGGGATAGTTTGACTTCGTCCTTTCCAATCTGGATACTCTTTATTTCTTTCTTTTTGCCTGATTGCTCTGGCTAGTACTTCCAATACTATGTTAGATAGGAGTGGTAAGAGTGGGCATCCTTTTCTTGTTCCTGTTCTTAAGAGAAAAGCTTTCAACTTTTCCCCATTCAGGATGATATTGGCAATTGGTTTGTCACGAATGGCTTTTATTGTGTTGAGATAATTTCCTTCTATACCTAATTTGCTGGGAGTCTTTATCATGAAGGATGTTGAATTTTGTTGAATGCTTTTTCTGCATTTACTGAGGTAATTGTATGGGTTTTGTCCTTGATTTTGTTGATGTGGTGAATCACATTTATGGACTTGGGTATGTTGAACCATCCTTGCATCCCTGGGATGAATCCCACTTAATCATGGTGTATAATTTTTTTTGATGTGTTGTATTCTGGTTGCTAATATTTTGTTGAGGATCTTTGCATCTATGTTCATCGAGGCTATTGGCCTGTAATTTTCTTTTTTTGTTGTATCTTTTTCTAGTTTGGGTATCAGGGTGATTCTGGCCTCATAGAATGAGGTTGGAGAATAGCTTCTTTTTCAATTTTTTGGAAAAGTTTGAAGAGAAGTGGTATTAATTCTTCTTTAAAGTTTTGATAAAATTCAGCTGTAAAGCCATCTGGTCCTGGGCTTTTCTTTGTTGGAAGATGGCTGATTACTGCTTCAATCTCTTTGCTTGTTATTGATCTGTTCAGGTTTTCTATTTCTTCTTGTTTCAGTCTTGGAAATTTGTATGTGTCCAGAAATTTATCTATTTCCTTCAGGTTTTCATATGTATTGGCATATAGTTGTTTATAATAATCTCTGATGATTCCTCACATTTCTGTGGTTTCAGTTGTAATGTCTCCCTTTTCAGTTCTGATTTTCATTATTTGGGTCTTCTATTGTCTTTTGTTTTGTTTTGTTTTGTTTTTTGTTAACCTAGCTAATGGTTTGTCTATTTTATTTATCTTCTCAAAAAAACAACTTTTTGTTTTTGTTAACCTAGCTAATGGTTTGTCTATTTTATTTATCTTCTCAAAAAAACAACTTTTTGTTTTTGTTAACCTAGCTAATGGTTTGTCTATTTTATTTATCTTCTCAAAAAAACAACTTTTTGTTTCATTGATCTTTTTTATGAGTTTTTGGGTCTCTACTTCATTTATTTCTGCCCTGGTCTTGATTATTTCTTTTTGTCTACCAGTTTTAGGATTGGACTGTTGTTTTTCTAGTTCTCTGAGGTATAGTGTTATGTCATTTATTTGAAGTCTTTCTGTTCTCTTGATGCAAGTGTTTATTGAAATAAACTTCCCTCTTAGTACTGCTTTTGCAGTGTCCCATAGGTTATGGTATGATGTATCTTTATTTTCATTAGTTTTAAGAAATTTTTTTTGATTTCCTGTTTAATTTCTTCTTGGACCTATAGGTCATTGAGGAGTGTGTTGTTTAGTTACCATGCACTAGTATAGTTTCCGGAATTTTGCTTGTTATTGATTTCCAGTTTTAATTCATTGTGGTCTGAAGAGATACTGGGAATGATTTCAATTTTTAAAAATTTGCTGAGACTTGATTTGTGATCTAATGTGTGGTCTTTCCTGGAGAATGTTCTGTGTGCTGATGAGAAGAAAGTATATTCTGTAGTTGTTGGACGAAATATTCTGTAGATGTCTGCCAGGTCCAATTGGTCTAAGGTGTAGTTTAAGCTGTGTGTTTCTTTGTTGATCTGTTGCCTGGAAGATCTGTTCAATGTTTAGAGAGGGGTTTATAGTTCACCCACTATTATTGTATTAGGGCCTATCTCTCTCTTTTTTGTTTTAGGTCTAAGAGGGTTTGCTTTACATATCTGGGTGTTCTAGTGTTGGGTGCACACGAATTTATGATGGTTATGTCTTCTGACTGGATAGATCCCTTAATCACTATAAAATGGCCTTCCTTGTCTCTTTTTGTGGTTTTTGGTTTGAAGTCTGTTTTATTTGATTAAAGAATAGCTACTCTTGCTCATTTTTGGTTACCTTTAGCATGATATGTCTTTTTCCACCCCTTCACTTTTAGTCTGTGTGTGTCTTTGTAGTTGAGGTGGGTCTCTTGAAGACAGCATATAGTAGGGTCTATCTCTTTAATCCAATCAGTCAGTCTGTGTCTTTTGAATGGAGAATTTAATCCATTCACATTTAGGGTTGTTACTGACAAGTATTCCTTTACTCCTGTCATTCTATTGCTTTTTGTTTAGATGTTTTAAATATTATTTGTACCTTTCTTCCCCTTTTATTTTTCATTATTAATGTTAGTTGGATTTTTGAGGAGACGTGATTTAGCCTTCTTTATCTTCCTTGTTTGCATTTTGGTTTTAATGGTGGGTTTTGCTCTTTCTTGTAAATCTGTGATAGTGATTATTGTTTTTCAGATTCTGGATGTAGGACTACTTTAAGTATTTTTTGCATGGCTGGTCATATGGTAGTGAACTCCCATAATTTTTGTTTGTCTGGGAAATACACCATTTCCAAAGGATATCTTTGCTGGGTATAGAATTCTTAGCTGGTGATTTTTATCTTTTAGTATTTTGAATATATCATCCCATTTTCTTCTGGCCTGTAAGGTTTCAGTTGAGCAGTCTGCTAAATTATATTACAAAACTATTGTAACCAAAACAGCATGGTACTGGCATAAAAACAGACAATTGGATCAATGAACAGAATAGAAAACCCAGGAATCAACCCATATACTTACAGCCAACTGATCTTTGACAAAGGCAACAGGAACATACATTGGGGAAAAGACTGCCTCTTCAATAAAAGGTGCCGGGAGAATTGGGCTTCTATATGCAGAAGACTGAAACTGGACCTGTACCTCTTACCATATAGCAAAATCAACTCAAAAAGGATTAAAGACTTAAACATAAGACCCCAAACCATAAAATTACTGAAAGAAAACATAGGGGAAACAGTTCAGGAAGTAGGAATGGGCAAAGACTTTATCTATAAGACTTTCAAAGCACAAGCATCAAAAGAAAAAATAAACAAATGGGACTGTATCAAACTAAAAAGTTTCTGCACAGCAAGGGAAACAATCAATAGAACAGAAAGACAACCTACAGAATAGAAGAAAATATTTGCAAACTATACATCTGACAAGGGTTTTAATATCCAGAATATGCAAAGAACTCAAACAACTCTACAAAACAAATAAAAAACTAAATAATCCAATTAAAAATAAGCAAAGGAGATGAATAGGCATTTTTCAAAAGAAAACATACAAGTGGCCTACTGTACTGTTACATTAAAAAATGCTCAACATCACTAGTCATCAGAGAAATGCAAATCAAAACCACACTGAAATATCATCTCACTCCAGTTAGACTGGCCATTATTTAAAATATCAAGAACAATAAATGCTGGTGAGGATGTGGGGAAAGGAAAACTCTTCTACATTGTTGGTGGGACTGTAAATTAGTGCAGCCATTATGGAAAATACTATGGCGATTTCTCAAACAATTACAGATAGATCTACCATATGATCCAGCAATCCCACTGCTGGGTATATACCCAAAGGAATGGAAATTACCATGTCAAAGGGATACCTGCACTCCCATGTTTAACACAGCTTTATTTACAATAGCCAAAATATGGAACCAACCTAAGTGTCCATTGACAGGCCACTGAATAATGGAATACTACTTTGCCATAAAAAGGAATGAAATTCTGCCATTTGCATCCACATGGATGAGTCTGGAGAAAGTTATGTTAAGTGAAATAAGCCAGACAAGGAAAGAAAATACCACATATTCTCATTTATAACTGGGTGCTAAGGAAGAAAGAAAGAAAAAGGAAGGAAGGAAGGAAGGAAGGAAGGAAGGAAGGAAGGAAGGAAGGAAGGAAGAAGGAAGAGAAGAAAGAAAGAAAGAGAACCAAAGCAATACATTGAGCTTCCAGAAGGAGTGAACAAACCTAAGAATACTAGAGATGGGGGAGAGGGAGGAAGGGGGTTTGGGGAGGGATAGGTTGGGTTAAGGGTATAAAGAAAAATCATGATTTGTAATAATGAATATGTTTATAATAAATAATAACAATAAGAAAACATGCTATTTGAAAGATGGGGAGGCTTTGGGCTGGCCCTGTGGCTCACTCGGGAGAGTGTGATGCTAGTAGCGCCGAGGCCACAGGTTCGGATCCTGTATAGGAATGGCCGGTGCACTCACTGGCTGAGCGTGGTGCAGACAACACCGTGCAGAGGGTTGCAATCCCCTTACCAGTCAGAAAAAAGAAAAAAAAAGAAAGAAAGAAAGATGGGGAGGCTTTAAGAGGTGATAGAATTGTGAGAACTATGTCTTCATGAATGGATCATTCCATTTATGGATAAATGGGTTAATGGTTTAATGGGTTATCAGGGATTAGACTGTATAAGGAAAAAAAGCATGTTAGTGTGCATTCTTGCTCAGCCCTCACCATGTGATGCCATGTGTCACCATGGGGCTCTGCAGAGAGTCCGCACCAAGATGAAAACCCTCACCAGATGTACCCTCTTGACCTTGGACTTCCCAGCCTCTAAAACTGTAAGTAATAAATTCTGTTTATTTATTAATTAGCTGGTTTCAGGTATTCTATTATAAGCAACAGAAAATGACTAATACACCCTCCCGGTGCTATGCGCCTTGTCTGCAGTTTTTCTCATCCCTTCTCTTTTAATGTGTCTTCCCATCTTTGCTCTTTTCATCCTGTTCCTCCTCCTCCTCTGTCTTCCCTAGGGTCCCTCAATATGGCCAGGACAGAGGAAAAGTTCAACTCTATTTCCCCTATTACTTTGCCATAAGATTTTTGTTTCCTTCATTGACAGGAGAGCAAAAGCACTGGTTGAGTAATATGTTTTTGCGATGAAAATGACAATTTGCTAGAGCAATGGAAAAACAAAATCATGTTTTAGTTGGAAAAAGATATTCAAAGCTGCAATTATCTTGTGGTCTGTCACACCCAGAAATTTCAGGAGAGGTAAGAGTAACTAGTCATCTCTGATTCTGGAAAGCTGAGGACAAGAAAGAGAAAATAAATAGAGCAGCAGGATAGAGGAAATTAAAGAGGCCTACAAGAAAGTGGAGCTCAGTGAGCTAAGAGCCACCATGAATGATCTCTGTCAACCTTACAAATGCTCTGCTTTCATCTCTTACCTACCCATTCATTAACCATAATGCAATAAACCATAACATCTCTGTAATTTTGGGGGTAACCACCAATGGCCATATACATAAGGTTAATTCTGTCCACTCCTATCTCTGGCATCTTTCCTGACAGGCTTTTAAAAGGTGCTCAATCAAGAATGCATTGAAATACAGGTGATTGGGAATCTGCTCTCCTACTGTCTCATCCAAACTCGTGGCAGGTAGCCTCAGCCCCTACACATGACTACCTGGAATGTGCAGGGATGGGTGCTCCAGAAACAAGCCTCTGAAATAGGGGAACTCATGCTCTCAGTGTGTAATGAAGGTCTTTGGGAGATATTAGTACCTGAAGGCACAGGATAAACTGGATAGTGTTTGTCTTCTCAATTTTACTCAAAGATTTGATAGAATATTTTTATTTGAAACAAACACGGAGTGGTTTGTATGTGGGTGTGTAATTTTAAAAATACAGCAGTTTTAAAGATTAGAGCAAAAAACTTCAAAAAGTGTCATGCTTGCTTCTGCCTGTTTCAAGCTCTGACCTCAGACCTTAAAAGGTGTTTTTTCCACTCTCCTTTGCCATTAAGGGATAATTCAGAAGAAATATTTAAAGGCCGCTTCTTTAAGAATATAATTTCCTTTTCCCCACTATACTGGCACTCTGTTGTACCCTCCAACACCCATCCCACCCCAAAATCAATAGGTGGAGAGTCATGGCTGAGTTGTTTTAATGTTTGAGACCAGCAGGCTTGGTGTGTTTTCCAAGATGAAGGGGAGGAGGGAGGTGAGATAGGGAAGGAAGTCTGCCTCCGAGAGCTGAGGATAAACACTCATATCATTAGGGTGACTAGAATTACTCTCCACTTCTCTGGAGAGAACTTTGCAGGTAGGGGCTGGCATTTTCCCATTCTGGGGAATGAAATTAGCTCATCAAGTTTAAAACTTCATAGAAACCACCGCAGTGAATAGGAGGTGGGAGGGAGGAGGTGAGGGGGAGATTTTTATTCCCCTGATTTATCTGTTCTTTGTTTTGGTTTCTAACTGGGTCATTGTATTGGCAGGGGGGCTTCAGCTTCAAACTGTGTCGTTTTACAGTTTCAGTCATTTTCATTGAAGGGGAAACTTCCTCTTTAATGAAAGCTCCCAACAACCTGTTATCTGGAAGAAATCTTAGTTAGAAATGGGTCATCCTTAGAAAGAATCTGAAGGAGGGGTGGGTGGGAGGAGGGAAGGACTTCTGGAAAGGAGGTCAAATCACACTGGTAAAAATCAAAATCGCTGTGTTTATGGGGATGACTCACCTCTTAGCATCCTTCTTTGCTCCCTGACACAGCTATCACCATGCTAGACCCAGCCATGGTCACATGGAGACCCGCAATGCCACCAGTTATTTCACCCGTTCATACCAGAAACATTTATTCACCACCTGTACATGTTAGCATGCATGCTAGAGATTCAAAGATAAATGGATTAGTTTTTCAGAAAGTTCATTGTCTAGAGGGTAAACCACACATAAATTAAAATTTTACAATGATGAAAAGTTAATAATAGATATAGACCTAGGTTATTATGGGAGCTCCAAAAATGGTCACCAGACTGAGCTGGTGATGATCATGAAGGCTGATTGAGGCAGTGACTTCCTAGAGCAGGTGATGGCTGAGAATAGTCTGGCTCTGTCTACTCTTTCCATCTCACCTAATTCCACTCTTCTCTATTCACTATGCTCTTGCCTCACTGGCTTCTTTTTCTGTTCTTTTGACATGTTATGCCCTTTCCTGGCTCTGAGCCCTTACTCTTGCTGTCACCTCTGCCAGGAGCACTCCTGCTGTTGGCTTAACTGGATCCCCCTTTCTCTTCTTCTGCCTCCTTGAGAGGCCTTTCCTGACCACTCTAGCCAAAGCATCCTGTGTTTGTTAGGCTAGGTTAGGTTATGTTATATAATGGCTTAAGTACAATGAAGTTTACTTGTCACTCATGGAATAGTCCAGAGTCATTGTCCCTGGTTGGCAAGTGGCTGTGTCTTGAAGCAAAAATTCAAGGACACATCTTGTGGCCCTGCCATCTCCTTGGGTTTCCTTGTTGCCTACATCCAGATGGCAGAATGGAGGAACATACCAACATCTAAACAATTTGACCCAGAAATGGTACCCATCACTTTGGCTCACATTCCAGTGGCTAGAATGTTCACACCTAGATGTGAAAAGAGGCTGGGGAATGTAGTCTAGCTGTGTGCCTATGAAAAAGAGGATGAAGATATTTGAGGACTGGCTAGTGTGTACCACTCACCCCTTCCCCATTAATCTACATCACATCAGCCTACTTATTCTTCCCTTTATGGCACTTCTTACAGACTTGATGTCACATTGTTAGTTGATTTACTTTCTTGTTAAATTGGCTTCCTCCACTGGAATGTCAGTTCTGTGAAGAAGAGATCATGCCTGTTCTATCCCCACTCTTAGCAGAGTATTCAATGCCCAGTAGATAGTAAAAAATGTTGACTGAATTAACACATGGATGAATTGAGCAGAGTCTTAGATAACTAGAAGGAAAACGTGGAGAAATGATTAGTGTGTGTTGTGGGGGGGGTGGAGGAAGGGGGTAGTTTTAGCAATGACATGGCGATGGGAAATCGCATGAAGTGTACAGAGAACTACCAGCACTGGATAATAACGTCTGAGTTAAAGCATGGTTACTGATAGTGCTAGAGAGGTAGGCAGGAGCCAATCCTTTGCTCCTCCCATTCTGCAAAAACTTTTAATATTTAACTTTAATTTTATAATTTCCATGTTTCACAAATCTTAAGAGGTTCTTTTCTATAATATGCTTATATGCCAAAGACCTTCCATGGCTTCATTCAATTTTATTCCTCCAGCCCTATTTATCACTGTTCCTCTATCTTCCAACATTCATCATTGAATTTCCATCCCCCTTTCTCTTCTTCCTCTGATGCTATTCCTTTCCTCCATATATTGTCCTTCATTTTCTCCAGGTGCTACCCATGATCTAGTGAAATTTCGTATCATCTATACCACTTTCCTTTATCACTCCAGCTCACACTCTTCTCTCCCCAATCTGAATATCTTTTTTGTACTTTAATTTAATTAGCTGTGAAGTGTCCAGTTACACTCTCCTATGTGATCATTTCACGATTTATGTCATAGTTTTGTCTCACTGACAACATTTTAATGTCCGGGAGTAAAAAGACAATGTCACAGACTTCTGACATCATTCATTCATTCATTTAACAAAATGCACTGTGCATCTGACAGCCCAGGACAAGAGGTGTAATATGTTCTGTCTCCAACCCTATGCTGTGATAGAAATGCAGAGTTGCATAAAGCAGAGTCCTTATTCTTGAGACACGTACAGCCAATGGTGGAGACAGGTAAT
This sequence comes from Galeopterus variegatus, assembly GCF_000696425.1. NCBI lineage: Eukaryota > Metazoa > Chordata > Mammalia > Dermoptera > Cynocephalidae > Galeopterus > Galeopterus variegatus. Next base: position 38,755 of record NW_007726619.1, on the reverse strand, counting down.
TGCAGGGCCCAGAAGTAAGGAGCTATTTTATTAAAATCAAGATTTAGGAAGTGTGTGCCCCTGTTGTAAAAAGGGTCCAGTGGGCCATGAATCCACTCATCACTCCTGACAGTCTCCCATCTAATTTTTGGGGTAGAAAGAGAACTATTGTAAATCCTAGCTTGATGACTCAATTGATGTTGCTGGAGTGTTGTTTCAAAGCTTTCAAGGGAAACTAAAATTTCAGGTAAGTTCAAGGGAAATGTCATTATCACCAAATGTTACATCTATTGGTTTATGATCAGGAAGATAAACCCCTCGGTTCACTTGGATTTTATTGAAGCTACAGGAAGCAAGCTATTGGCTATTATTAAACATTAGCCACTGGATGGGAGATGATGTCCTGAGGACCATCTCTGGTTCTGCTAAATTATTGGAGGCAGCTTGTGCTCTGAAAGGAGGCAGAATAGGTAGTGGTAGCACTTTTGTTTTTCCTCTTTCCCAGTCTGGCTTTCCAACACTGTCATCATTGCCAGTTTTAACATATTGTGCTTTCTGAAGAGGAGAAGAGCGGGTGGTGACAGGACTGCAGGGAGTCTGGTAGTAGGATGGGAAGGTCCAGTTTCCTCAATAAAGTCATGTTGATCTGTCATTCAGTGTCACCGTGGGCATCCAACACCTCTTCATACTATGAGTCCATATAGATGCCCCTGTCTTCTGACTTTATGTTCTCTCCTTAAGGAAAAAAAGCAGCTGGACCATTGCAGTGAACTATGGGGCAGAAAGAATGCCCCTATGTCTGAATATAGTGCACTCATTTATTCAGTTATTTGCAAGAGTGAGAAACAGGAGGAGCATGGGTGAGTGAATTCCACCTTCATTTTGTTAGGAGTTTCTATCTCCTCTACTGGGCCTTTGACAAACAGAAAATGTCTCCATCCTTTGATACTATTACCTCTTTACCCTATCAAGTACATTGTTCCATAGGCTCAAAGGGATGGCGAGAGGGAGAAGGGAGAATTCAATGCCCTAGAGTATTCTTAAGCTAGATATTTGGAGCTAAAATTGTCAACTAGCTGTCTTGGTTTCTCATTTACCCTCTTTATTTTATCCCCTCTTCCCACCCCCTCCACCCGTTTCATCCACGCTGTCTGGGCCCCACTATCCCGATGTTTTTGGCTTAGTGCCGACCCAAGGCGTAGTCAGCCAGCCTTTAGCCCCATTCTTTTCATCCCACACAGTCAGTGCTCACTAGATAGCCCATGTGCTCCTGCAGATTCCCAGACTCTTTGGGTTAGATTGGAGCCAAATGACTCGTTCTGACCAATGGCTGGGAATAGAAGTGATAGGTGAAACTTCTGGACTAAAGATGCTAAGAGCTCAGTGTCTCTTCTATCCCTCTCCTGCACTAGAGGAAAGGTACTCTAGACAATGTAGCTTCAGGAGGAAATTACATCAGATTTTAGGTAAGCAACAAATAAGCCTTTACTGTATTCAGTCTCTGAGATACAGGGATTGGTCTGTTGCTGTAGTTAGCTTTAATTATTCTAATAAATCCCATAACTGAAAGCAGTATTCTCAACGCTTAAGTCTCTCAAAGCTTATTTTAAAATACTATTTTCTGGAAGCATTTAAAGGACTTTAAAAACTTAAAACCAGCCATCAATAATTACTACACAGTCATAGCAGCAGCACAATTATATCGTGTAACATCTATGAATGAATCTGCAGTTATTGCATTCCTCTTTGAATGCCCTTCACCACAGCTCATGTTTGAAAAGGATTGTTTTCTGTTTGACCGGATTCTCCTATAGACTTATGGGGAATGTTTTTGCATGATCCAGTAAATATGTAAATCTTTTTTTTATGTTGTAGCCAATTCTCTAAGGTTACGTGGTATGTTGCATGACCTGCTAAGTTCGATATTTCTCTTAAAGACATTGCTACAACAGCACATTTTTGGGGTCACAGCAAATTTTAATTTTAAATAAGGATCAAATATATGGTTTGCGGTATCTTAGTATGCTACTAACCTATAGTGTCAAGTCCATGTGCCTCACATCAGGCCCTTATTACAGTTTTTCCCAAACTCTTGAGTCTCACTACTGTCATGTTCAGACTCATACCTTACTCAGAAACCCAAATTTCCATTGCTACTACTTTCCCCCAAATCTTTGCTGACTTGTCCTTTCTGATGTTAACACCCTCCTTCTTTCATTCTTTTATATTTCCAGTTTCTCTCTCTCTCTCCCTCCCTCTCTCTCTCTCTCTCTCAACAGGCCAATTTCTCTCTATATTTTAGGATCTAGCTCAAGTATGACCCCCTTTACAAAGCTTTTCCTATCCCTCTCAACAGCTCCTGGAGCATTCTGTGCTTATTTCTAGCATGCCAAGTATCCACATACAACTCAATGGTTTTTAGTATATTCAAAGATATGTACAACCAACACCACAGCAATTTTAGGCCGTTTTTATCACCTTGTGAAGAAACCCCCTACCCTTTACCTGTCATCCCCTATACTCCCATCCCACCTCTGTAGACCTAAGGAATGATTAATATACTTCCAGTCTCTATAGGTTTGTCTACTCTTGACATTTAATATCAATGGAATCATATGATATTGTGAAATGATTTCTTTCACTTAAGGTTTTCTGGGTTTATCTGTGTTGTAGCATCTATCAGCATTCATTCCTTTTTATTGCTGAATAATATTCTAATGCATGGACAACATATGAGTATCTTGTTTATTCACTCAAAAGTTTTCACTTTTTGGCTATTATGTATATTCATGTACAATTTTTTTGTGTTGACATATATTTTCAGTTCTCTTATACCAAGGAGTGGAGTTGCTGGGTCATATAATAACTATGTTTAACCAGTTGAGGAGCTACCAGACTATTTTCCAAAGCAGATGGAGCATCAGCAGTGCATGAGAGTTTTAATTTCTCTGCATCCTTCTTACTACTCGTTACTATCTGACTAATGGATTCTAGCCATCTTAGAGAGTGGGAAGGGGTATCTCATTGTGGTTTTGATTTGCATTGCCCTGATGACAATGATGTTGAGCACCTTTTTATGAGCTTATCGGCCATTTGTATATCTTCTTTGGGGAAATGTCTATCCAGATACTCTGTGCATTTTAAAATTGGGTTGTCTTTTTATTAGTGAGCTGTAAGGATTCCTTAAAAATATCTGTATAAAATTCACTTATAAGATATATGGCTTACATATATTTTCTCCCATTCTGCATGCTATCTTTTCACTTTCTTGATAGTGTTGTGATGAAGTACAAAAGTTTTGAATTTTTATGAAGTACAATTTATCAATTTTTTTGTTGTTGTTGCTTATGCTGTTGGGGTCATACCTAAGAATCCAATGCTAAATCCAAGGTCATGAGGAGTTACCACTAAGTTTTCTTCTAAGAGTTTTATAGTTTTTGTTCTTACATTTAGGTTTTTGATCTATTTTGAGCAAATTTTTGTATATGATGTGAGATAGGGGTCTGACTTCATGCTTTTGTATGTGGATATCCACTTGTCTCAGCACCATTTGTTGAGAAACTATTTTTTTCTTTCTAATTGTCTTGATACCCTTGAAAATCAATCAACCATAGGGATGAGAGTTTAATTCTGTATTCTCAATTCTATGCCATTGATCCATATGTCTATCCTTTTGCCACTACCACACTGTCTTGATTACTGTTGCTTTATAGTAAGTTTTGTAATCAGGAGGTGTGAGTCTTCCAACTTTGTTCTTTTTCAAGATTATTTTTGCTATTCTGGGTCACTTGGAATTGTGCATGAATTTTAGAATCAACTTGTCAATTTTTACAAAGAAGCCAGCTAGGATTCTGATAGAGATTGTGTTAAATATGTCAATCAATTTTGTGAGCATTACCATCTTAACAATATTACATCTTTCTATCCATGAACATGGGGTATTTTTCCATTTATTTAGGTCTTCTTTAATTTCTTTCAACAATGTTTTGTAATTTTCACAGTATGAGTTTTGTGCTTCTTTTGTTAAAAATTGTCCTAAGTAGTTTAGTTTAATTTTTTATGTTGTTGTAAATGAAAGTTTTCTTAGTTTTATTTTCAGATTGTTTATTGCAATCATATAGAAATACAAGTGATTTTTGTGTATTGAAATTGTATCCTGAAAGTTTGCTGAACTAGTTTATTAGTTGTAATAGTTTTTAAGTAATTTATTAATTTTTAATAATTTATTAATTCTAATAGCTTTTGGAATAGATTCTAGAAGATATTCTATATATAAGATCATGTCATATGTGAATAGAGATAGTTTTACTTTTTCCTTTCCAATCTAGATGCCTTTTATTTCTTTTTCTTGCCTAATTGCCCTAACTAGAAGCTCCAGGACAATGTTGAATAGAAGTAGCAAGAATAGACATCTTTGATTTGTTCCTGATTTTAGGGGGAAGCATTTAGTCTTCCATCATTAAATGTGATGTTAATTGTGGGTTTTTTATGGGTGCCCTTTAACAGATTGAATTACTATTTGTTGAATGTTTTTCCAGCTATCTTTTCTAGTTTAATTCCACTGTGATCTGACAGCATACACTGGATGATTTCTATTCTTTATGGTCCTGAATGTGGTCTATCTTGGTGAATGTGAGCTTGAGAAGAATGTGAATTCTGCTCTTGTTGGATGAAGTAGTTTGTAGATGTCAATTATGTCTACTTGATTGAGGGTGGTGTTGTGTTGAGCTTTGTCCTGACTGATTTTCCACCTGATAGATCTGTCCATCTCTGATGGAAGACTGTTGAAATCTCCAGCTCTATTAGGGGATTCACCTACTTCTTGCAGCTCTATCAGTTTTTGCCTCACATATTTTGACTCTCTGTTGTTAGGTGCATACATGTTAATGATTTTTATGTCTTCTGGGATGATTGACTCCTTTATCATTACATAATGTCCATCTTTGTCTTCCTCTGAAGTCTGCTCTGTCTGAAATTAACATAGCTACTCCAGCTTTCTTATAGTTAGTGTTATCAGGATACATCTTTCTCCATATCTTTACTTTTAATCTATATTTAAAGTGAATTTCTTGCAGGTGACATATAGTTGAGTCCAGTTTTTTAATCCAATCTGACAATCTCTGTGTTTTTTTTTTTTTTTCCCTTTTTGTCTTTTTTCATGACCGGCAACAGGATTGCAACCCTCGGTGTTGCGCCCGCACCTCGCTCAGCCAGTGAGCGGCCGGTCTGTATGTGGGATCCGAACCCTTGGCGGGAGCACCACCGCACTTCCCAAACGGTGCACTGTAGCAGTGCGCCACCGGGCCAGCCCCAATCTCTGTGTTTTAATGGGTGCATTTAGACCATTGATGTGTAAAGTGATTATTGATATAGTTGGATTAATATCTGCTATATTTGTTATTTGCTGCTTTTTTCTATTCATTTCACTTTTTCCTTTTCTTATTTTTGTCTTCCACTCTTTTTCTGCCTTTTGTTATTGTAGTTGAGCATAATATATGATTTTATTTTCTCTTATTTCCCAGCATATCAATTATACTTTTTTAATAGGTTTTTTTTTAAGTGATTATCCTAGAGTTTGCAAATATACATTTATAACCAATCCAAGTCTACTTTCAAATAACACTATATCAATGCACAGGTAGAGCAATTACCTTATAATAACAAAATATTCCTAACTCCTCCCTCCCGTCCTTTACATCACTGCTGTTGGTCATTTCATTTATACATAAACTACAATCATTGAATACATTTGTTACTATTGTTACTTTGAACAAACTGTCATCTGTTAGATAAGTTAGAATAAGAAAAATGAATTTTTTTGTTTTACCTTTATTTATTCCTTTTCTAATGCTCTTTCTTTCCTTATGTAGGTCTGGGTTTCTGACTTACATAATTTTCCTTCTCTATAAAGTACTTCTTTTAACATTCCTTTCAAGACAGATCTACTGGCAACAAATTTTCTCAAATTTGTCTGAGAAAGCCTTTATTTCTCCTTCACTTTTGATTTTTTGTTTGTTTGTTTGTTTTTTGGGTGGGGGGTCACTGACCAGTATGGGGATCCAATCCCTTGACCTTGGTGTTATAACACTGCACTCTAACCAACTGAGCTAACTGGCCAGCCTCTCCTTCACAATGAAGGATCATTTTGCAGGATACATATTTCTAGGTTTCTGGGCTTTTTTCTATTAATACTTTAAATATTTCACTTTACTCTCTTCTTGCTTGTATGGTTTCTGAGGACACGTAAGATTTAATTCTCATCTTTGCTACACTATAGGTAAAGTGTTTGCCACACTCCATCTGACTTCTTTCAAGATTCTTTCCTTCTTTTTGACTTTCTGCAATTTAAATATGGTATGCTTAGATATACTATTTTTGGTATTTATCCTGAGGTTTCTGGATCTGCAGTTTGGTGTCTGGCATTAATTTGGGGAAATTCTCAGGCAAGATTGCTTCAAGTATTTCTTCTGTTCCTCTCTTCCTTTCTTTTTCTACTAATAGTCTCATTATGCATATGTTACACCTTTTGTAGTTATTCTACAGTTCTTGGATATTCTGTTGTGTTCTTTTATTAGTCTTTTTTCCTCTTTGCTTTCCAGTTTGGGAAGTTTCTATTGACATATCCACAAGCTCAAAGATTCTTTCCTGTGCCCAATCCAATAATGAGTCCATTCGCATTTCTCTAGCATGATCTCTCTAGAGATCATTTTTATTGGTCTCTATCATTTTATTTTTAATTTTTTATGGAAATATAATTGGTTATACATATTTATGGGGTACAGAGTTGTCTAGCACTTTCAATTAATTCTTTCTTAGAATTTTTATCTCTCTGCTTACATTACTCACCTGTTCTTACATGTTGTTTACTTTTTCCATTAGAGTTCTTAGCATATTAATCATAGTTGTTTTTAATTCCTTACCTGATAATTCCAACATCCCTGCCATATCTGAGTCTGGTTCTAATGCTTGCTCTGGCTCCTAAACTATGGGTTTATTTTTTGTGCGTTTTTTTTTTTTTTTTTTTTTTTTTTTTTTTTGCCTTTTAGTATGCCTTGTAATTTTTTGTTGAAAGTCAAACGCAATGTGCTAGTTAAAAGGAACTCTGGTAAATAGGCCTTTAATAATGTGATGGCAAGTTGTGGGGGCACTGGAGGGAGAGAAAGCTTTCTGTAGTCCTATGATTAGGACTCAGACTTTTGGTGGGCCAATGCCCCTGTTCTGTAAACTTCACAAGTACTTCTCAGTTTTCTCCATCCCCACCTTCCCTGTGAGATAGGACAGGATGGCTAGAATTGGGTATTTCTTTTCCTCTACATGGACAGATTGAAGGGGCTGGAGTTCAGTTTTCCCTTACCCTAGGCTGGTTCGGTTCTGATAAAAGCCCAATGGTTTTGGCTCTGGTAAAATAGTTTCTCTTGAGGACAGGACTTGTTAAGATGAACAGAATTCTCTGGTGTGTTTCAAAACAATTATTTTTTCCTTCCCCTGATGGAAACACAAGGAGATTATTCTCCAATATTCATTGTAGGAAACTGGCAGAGCTCCTGAAGGTAAAAATTCACAAGTGTGGGGGGACTCCTTATGACTAGGTCCTTGGGGGAATTTTTTTGTTTTGTTTTTTCGAACTCTCAGACTTGTCCACACAGCCTCTAGCAATTACAGTTTAGGTTTCCTACTCCAGTACCAGTTCATGTGGAGGTTTCTACTTGTGGGTTTGTGCTCCAGTAAGTTTTGATTCTCTGTATCCACCTGTGTGTATCTCCAATTTTTGAGGCAGTGGTTTTCCCTGTAACTTTACTTCTTTGACAGATCTCAGAAGAGCTGTTGACTTTTAGGTTTGTTCAGCCTTTTTCTTGTTTTTATGAAAGAATGATGACTTCAAAGTTTCTTACCTGCCAGACCAGAAGCCAGAAGTCCTGTTGAATGTTTTTATCATAAAAAAAAAAGGTATTGGGTTGTGTCAAATGCTTTTTCTGAATCTATTGAGATGTTTATGTGGTTGCTTTTTTATTCTTTTGATATGGTGTGTTTCATTAATTGATTTTTGGATGTGAAGCCAACCTTGCATTCCTGAGATAAATCCTGCTTGGTTATGGTATATAATTCTTTTTATATGCTGCTGGATTCAGTTTTCTAGTATTTGATTGACGATTTTTGAGTCCATAGTCATAAGAAATATTGGTCTGTAGTTTTCTTGTGATGTCTTTGTCTGGTTTTGGTATCAGAGTAATAATTCTTTCACAGAATGAGTTGGGAAGTGTTTCTCCTCTTCTACTTTTTTGAAGTATTCATGAAGAATCGGCATTAATTATTCTTTAAATGTTTGTAGAATGTGCCAGGCTTCTCTTTGTGGGTAGTTTTTTTTTATTATTATTATTATTGCTAATTCAAATCATTTTACTTTTTATAGGTCCATTCATATGATCAATTTCTTACTGAGTCAGTTATAATAGTTTATGTTTTTCTAGGAATTTGTCCATTCACCTAAGTTATCTAATTTATTACCATACAGTTGTTCGTAGTAATTCTTTAGAATCTTTTTTTATTTCTGTAATGTCAATAATGTGTTCTCTTTCATTTCTGATTCTGGTAATTTGTTTTCTCTATTTCTTGGTCAGTCTAACTATAGGCTTGTCAATTCTATTTATCTTTTCAAAGATCCATCTTTTGTTTTTACTGCAGTAAAATTTTCTCTGTAGTTTTTCTGTTCTGTATTTCATCAGTTTCTGCTTTAATCTTTATTGTTTTCTTCCTTCTTCTTTGTTTAGGTTTAGTTTGTTCTTTTCTTCTTTTTCTACTGTCTTAAGGTGGAAGGTTAGGTTATTGACTTGAGATATTTCTTCTCCTCCCCCCCACCTCTGCTCCCCCTCCCCCACCTGCCCCTCTCACTCCTCCCCCCA
>NW_007726619.1:0-29492 GCF_000696425.1 Galeopterus variegatus | reverse complement strand
ACCTCCGCTCCCCCCCGCCTCCCCTACCCCCCCCTCCTTCTTCATTTTCATTTTTTTGGAGGAGGATCCAAACCCTTGACCTTGATGTTATCAACCCCATGCTGTAACCAACTGAGCTAACTGCCCAGCCTTATCTCTTCTTTTGTAATATGGACATTTATAGCTATAAGCACTGCTTTAACTGCATCCCATAAGTTTTGATGTCATGTGTCTTCATTTTCATTTGTCTCAAGGTATTTCCTAATTTACCTTTTCATTTCTTCTTTGACCCATTGGTTATGTAGGAGTATGTTAATTTCCACATATTTGGGAATGATCACTTTTCCTTCTGTTATTGACTTCAAGTTTCACTCCATTGTGATTAAAGTATATACTCTGTATCATTTCAGTCATTTTAAAATTTGTTGAGACTTGTTTTGTGGCCTAAGATATGGTCTACACTGTGGAATCCTCTGTATGCTCTTGAGAAAATTCTGTATTCTGCTGTTTTGGTGTGTGAAGTGTTCTGCATATGTCTGTTAGGTCTAGCTGGTGTATAGCATTTTTAAAGTTCCTTATCTTCTTACTGATCTTCTGTGTAGTTGTTCTATCAATCATTGAAAGTGTGGTATTGAAATTTCCAACTATTATTGTAGAATTGTGTATTTCTCCCTTTAATTCCCTCAATGTTTGCCTCATGTTTTGGGGGACTCTCTTGTGAAGTACATATATTTTTATAATTATTATATCTTCTAGATGTATTGACACTTTTACTTTTTATCATATTTTATATAATATCCATTATCTCTCATAATAGTTTTTGACTTAAAGCCTATTTTGTCTGATATGAGAATATTAGCATATTATTATATCTCTTTCAGTTACTGTTTACATGGAACAAGTTTTTCCATCCTTCACTTTCAATGTATTTGTATCTTTGAATTTAAAGTGTTTTTCCTGTATACTGCATATAATTGAATCTTGTAATTTTTATCCAGTCTGACAATCTCTGCCTTTGGATTGGATTGTTTAATTCATTCACATTAAATGTTATCATTTTCCATTTTACTTTTTATTTTCTATATTTCTCACACCTTTTTGTTTCTCTGTTTCTCTTTTACTGCTTTCTTTGTATTAACTGGGTATTTTATAATGTAGCATTTTAATTCCTCTAATAGTTTTTTCACTATAATTTTTGAGTTATTTCCTTGTGGTTGCTCTAGGGCTTACTATATACATCTTAACTTACCAGAATCAGCTTTAAATTTATACCAATGTAATTCCAGCGAGATATAGAAATATTACTTCTATATGGCTCTATTCCCTTTCCCCACTTTTTGTGGTATTATTGTTATACATGTTACATCTATAAATGTTACAACCCAACAATACATTATTATAATGATTACTTTACATAATTTTATGTGTTTTAAAGATGCTAAGAAAATAAAGATTGCAATTATATAGTTATAGCTTTTTAAATATTAGACTTCTTATTTGTCATTTCTGATTCTTTCCCTTTGTTCTTGTGGATTCAATTTGCCATCTGGAGTCATTTCCTTAGCCCAATACAGCTTTGCTCCCACCCACATCCTTTTTGCTGTTGTTGGCAAAGATATTGCATTTCTATATGTTGTAGGCCCAACAATACATTGCATACATATTGTTTTATACAATTGCCTTTTAAATCAGTAAAGAGAAGAAAGGAGAAGAAATGTACATTTGGGGCCGGCCCGGTGGCGCACTGCTACAGTGCGCCGCTTGGGAGTGCGGCGGCGCTCCTGCCGAGGGTTCGGATCCCACATACAGACCGGTTTCTGCTCACTGGCTGAGCGAGGTACGGGCGCAACACCGAGGGTTGTGATCCCGTTGCCAGTCCCGGTCCGGTACGGGCGCGACACTGAGGGTTGCGATCTGTTGCCAGACACAAAAAAAGACAAAAAGGAAAAAAAAAAAAAAGAAATGTGCATTTGTACTACTTTTGTAATTACACAATTACCTTTACTGGTGCCCTTGGTTTATTTGTGTGGATTTAAATTACCATCTGGAGTCACTTGCTTTTAGCCTGAAGAATTTTTTTAGTATTTTTTCCTTTAGTATTCAGTAAACACTAAACTTCCTTTAGTATTTTGTCTTCTAGCAAAAAATTCTCTCTGTGTTTATCTGGGAATTTCTTTTTTTCACATTTATTTTCCAAAGAGACCTTTGCTGGGTATAGGATTCTTGGTTGACAATCTTTTGCTTTGGGCACTTTGAATATATTTTCTCACTACCTTCTGGTCTCTATTGTTTCTGATGAGAAGTCAGCAATTAATCTTACTGGAGTTCCCTTGTAAGTGACAAGCCATTTTTTTTTTTTCTTGCTGCTTTCAAGATTTTCTCCTTGTCTCTGGCTTTCAATAATTTTACTATAATGTGTCTACTTGTGGATCTCTTTGCATTTATCTTACTTGGAGTTCATTGAGCTTCCTGAGGATGTACATTGTTTTTCAGTAAATTTGGAGAGTTTTAGGCCATCATTTCCTTAGATATTTTTTCTTCTCCTTTCTTTCCTTCTCTCCCCTCCCTGCCCTCTCTCTCTCATTCCTATTATGTGTATGTTGGTACACTTAGTGGTGTCCACATTTCTTGAAGGCTTTGCTTATTTTTCTTCAATTTTTCCTTCTCTTTTCTTTAAGTGGCATACTATCGATCTATATTCAATTTTATTAATTCTTCCTCCTGACAGTTCATATCTACTGTTCAGTCCCTCTGATGCATTTTTCATCTCGGTATTGTACTTTTCAACTCCATACTTTCCATTTGATTATATTTTGTAATTTCTGTATTACAAAATATTCTCTACTTCATGTGACATCATCATCACACTTTCCTTTACTTCTTTAATTATGGTTTCCTTTAGTTTTTTGAACATATTCATAATGGCTACTTTGAAATCTTTGTCATCCAACATTTTGTTGCTCCCATGGGTAGTTTCTGTTGCCTGCTTATTTTTCTAGTGCATGATTCACACCTTCCTGTTTCATTGCAGGCCTCACAATTCTTTTGTTATAAACTGGGCATTTAAAATAATATGTTGTGGCCACTCACTCTGCCCTGTTTTTTATTTCTTATTTGTTTGGTGACTGCTGCATCATTTTAGTGAATTCTGTCTGTTCCCTACTTTCCCATGTTAAGCCTCTAATGTTGTTCTTCAAAGGGCACAGCCTTGAGTAGGGCTGCAGTCACCCTGGGATGACAGTAGTTTGGCAGAGGGACAGAGCTCTCTCCAGCTATCTTTTTCCCCAACTGTACCCAGCTGTTAAGCTCCAGAAAGTTACAGGAGATTTCCAGGGCTCCCCCCAGTTATCTCTTTTCTAGGTTATCTCCAGCAAACTAGTTGGCTTACAGTTCAGCCTATATCTCCAATGAACCCACCAATTTCCTCTCAATGGTCTTTCACCACAAATCCATTGTTTTTGAGTGCCCTTAGACTTGAACTTCTTTACAGTCTCTTGTGAATAAAGTCAGTCAGTGTTTTTAGGAAGAGATTTGGAGCTCTTTGCTTTATAATCTACTTCTCCACTTGGGCAAAATCTGTGAGCCACAGATCTGGGGTTGGAAATGGGAATGAGGTGTGCTTCTCTCTGAGTGACACCTCACTTTTGGAGCTGAGTGTTGTGGGGGGCAATAACCTCAGGTCTTCTCAGCTTGTCTCTTGTAGCATACATCCATTGCCTCATGAAGGGTCCCAGTACAATCAGCATCATGGCACCCAACACAGATCCTCCACCTCTTGACTGCACTCATCCAGATTTTAGCCTCAGCATCAGATAGCTGGGGACAGGATGAGAAATGGTGATATCTTCCTCTGACTGGGAGCTGGGTGGAGAAGGGGCCTTGTGTTCTTGGTTGCACCTGTTTGGACTGTAGTTTCCATCTCAGTGAGCTTGGAGAGGAAAAGAAGGGAGTGGATGTTGGTTTGGATATCAGAGAATCTCACTGTTCTTACTCAATTTTAGTAGCTTTTTTTGAATGCTTCTTCATTTGCCTTACTCCCTTAGAATCATTTCTAGAGATTTTAAATGTGGGTGTGTTTTAATAATTTAACCAGTTTCACTGGATAACAGGTCTGGAGAGCTTGTCATGATGCTGTCATAACAGAAGTGGAACCCACCTTATTCATTGTGGTGTCCCCAGCCCCTATACCAGAATTTGGCACATAGTAGGTGCTCATAATATAGATTAGCAAATGGATGAGTGATGGTTATCAGGAAGTGAGATGGTTAATTTCATGTGTCAACTTATCTATGCAATGGTGTGCTCAGTCATTTTGGTCAAACATTCTGAGTGTGTCTGTGAGGGTGTTTCTGGATGAGATTAACATTTGAATAGGCAGGCTGAGTACAGCACATTGCCCTCCCTGATGCAAGTGGGCCTCATCCAATCTGTTGAAGACCTGAATTGAACAAAAAGACTCCTGTGAGTAAGAGGGAACTCCTCTTGCCTTCAAGCAAACATCATTTTTCTGTTGTTGTTTTGCTTTCTGTCTTCATACTCAAACTGAATCATTGGCTCTTCCTGGGTAATGAGCCTTCCCAGCCTTCAGACTGGAACTATGCCACTGGTTCTCCTGTTTCTCAGTCCTTTGGACTAGGACTAAAACTGTGCCATTGGTGTTCCTGTGTCTCTAGCTAGCTGACTTCAGATCTTGGGATTTATCAGCCTCTATAATTGCATGAGCCAATTCCTTATAATAAATTTCTTTACATAGATATAAAATTTCTTTTTTTATATATGTATATTCCTACCAGTTCTGTTTCTCTGGAGAATCCTGATTAATAGAGGAAGGTATATGCCAAGAATTAACTTCTTGACATGTATGGGATTTCATGACATGGTCTCTTTTGGTTATCATGGTACTGAAACTAGCATCCTTACGGTATGCATTATCTCCTGTGTATATGACATTTATCCTTTGGATTATTAAGTTGGGATTTCTAAACATTTTCTATTTCTCTTTAAAAAAAAAACATCTCCTTTGAATCGTTAATTATCCAAGTGAAACCAATGATAATCATATCCACTACTTTTTATTTTAAGTGTTATCTTCAAAGCATGTGCAGTTTAAAAAGATATAAATAATATAGATGAGTATTTGTGGGAAACACATATTAAGTTGTGTTTCTAGACATGACTTCTTGAGAGTTAAGCCAGTTTTGTTTAAAAAATAATCTTCCCAAAATCTTTGGAGAAATCATGAGAAAAAGGCAGTCGAAATAGTGACATTTTTATATTATGTGCCTCAGTAAATGAAAGTCTCAGCTGAATAATTTCTAATCTGCATTAGCATGCTTGCCCCCATCTCTCTCTCTATTTTGTATTACATTCACATAGACCCTATTATCTGATCCTACAGAGATCTTGTTTAGAGTACACAAAACTTCCCTGGAGGGTTTTCCATTTAAAGCAAAAAAAGCGTATCAACAGTACCCTGGTGCGATGCTCTGGAAAGATGTAAAGCCTACAATTGATTTTCATTGTGGGAGCTGTGTGGCATTCATCTGCTCACCAGCCTCAGTTCAAACTCGGCAGCGAGGCTAAGCCAAGAATGGAGAACTGGCTTCTGAGAACATCAGTGAAACAGCCTTTGCTCGACCATCTATTTTTTGTCCAGTTTTAACACTGAAAGGCTTAGGAAGAAAACTGACAAGATTTTCAACATGAAGCTTATTCAGTGCTTCTGTGTTGCTACAATTAAGCATTTCAGGAGCATATGTGTTGCCTTTCAATTCAAACTCAGTTGTCCGCTCTGACAGGTCACAGACAAAAACCAGGATAATGACATCCTATCTTGATCACAGGGTCCAGACACACCAGTCTGGTGTAGATCAAAAAAGAAAACAACCACCCAAATGCTGATTTAATTTCCTTTTCCTCAAATATTGAGTTCATATTGAAATTGAGCACACGAAGTGTGAATGTTGCAAGAATAGCACCTCTTAGTGTTATATGAAATCTGCAAAAGTTTCTCTAGGTAATTGTAAAGTCCTAATGTATTATGATACATGTTCACTTCTTTTTTGTAAGTTCAGATACTAACTTGGACATTATCCTGTTTATCTTGACAAAATAAAGAGCATAGTTGAGAAGAGTATGTAGGCAATTTAAAAATTTAAGGAAAAATGGCTTTCAAGTATCCAGATAATTGGGAGGAATGATGTAAATTATTTTGACTAGCACACAGTCTTATAGTACGTGAGTATCTCCTTAATACTCCCTTTTCCTTTTGTGCTGTTCCATTTGAAGTTACCAGTTATCCAGTTTGCATAGTTCCGCTCAAGATATAGTGAACCCAAGTAACTTTCCCGTTTCTTACACATCCCAAAGTCCATTCCTCAGAAGGGTTTGGGTGATTCTGCTGTACCCTCACTGCTGTGCTAGACATGGTGGCATTGCCAATGGTGGTGGTGTGGACAGGGGTGTTGATATGCATCTAGCATCACTCAATTACTGTGTGAAGTTGGGTTTACATCTTGGTCATTACATGGAGTCTAAGGGCATCTCTGCGATGTGTAGCCTTTTTCCATGCCTGTAAAGATGTGGGCAGAAGAAAGTAGAAGAAAAGGCTTCTCTTTTCCAGCCCTCAAATGATGTATTACTAGCACCATCTCACACAGAAATGGGAGAAACAGTCATTCTGAAATAGAGATGAGCTATTATCTGAAGAGGATTCTATTTGCTGTCAGTGTGAAGTGAAGCAGAGATGAAGATTCTACTCTTCATTGTGTAGCAGTTGTGACTCTTTGGCTATGATAAACGCAGCCCTATTTTCATTGTGATTCTTTGATAGCTACAGGGACATGAAGGCTTTGCTCACTTTACAGCTGCTACAGCTTTAAAGTGACATGTGGAAAAATCGCTGTCTTGTTTGTGTTAGACAGCCATTTCCTCCTAAACTTTTTATTGTTATTTCATATTTAATAAATGCCCACCGAGCATTGGGCAATGTCCAACACACACTGACAATCCCTGCCCACACACGTGCATGTGCCAGTGCGAGTTGGCAGTTGGTGTTGTGATGCGCTGCTGTGACCGTCGTGGATGGAATTCTTCTGAAACAAAGCATGTCAACAGCAGCCCAGCTGTAGATTTCTTCCAAGAAAGCTGTAAAGGAAATGAATGCATTTTGTTTGCTTAGCAAATTGTAAAAGAAACCATAACAATGACTTGACAATATATAAAGACATCACCGTTGCCAAGGACTTTTACATCAACTCTGTGTCATTGATCCTTGCCATTTTTTGAGGTATTCAGGGCAGCTGTTACTACCCTTCCTTATTCTCTGAGAGGTTATGGCACTTTTCCAAGGAGAATACCTAAATGGCAGAAGCAGGAACAGACCCCAACTATTCTGATTCTGATTTCAGTCATTTCCTTGCCATGTCCCCCAGGTATCACAGTGTCTCTCCTCAGCTAAGAAACTTCCAAGTAGAAATTTTGCAACCTTGTCATTTAATACTGCTTTCTTTCATACACATAGGAGATCCTAGGGAATAGTCTTTTCAGTTGTCTTTTCCATCATTAAATAATTTATGCAACACAGTCTTTATGTATAGATCAGTAACCATTTACTGAAGTTTTGGAATACATAAGGCAACTAGGTAAATGCTCAGTTAAGTAGAATTAAAATTCTTTTGGACTCTGAATAAAATCTTTGAAAAATGGCAACGTATTCTAAAATAGACTTTTGCCTTTAGGCATTAATTTGACTTAAACATTTAGAATCACCTTTAATTATATCTCTACAAGGGTACTTCGAAAAAGTTCATGGGAAAATAGAATTGAAAGATAATACAAATGTTTCCATGAACTTTTAAAGTACTCTCGTGTGTGTGTGTGTGTGTGTGCGCGTGTGTGTACAGAGAGAGGGAGAATATGTGTGTGTAAAATCACCGAGTTCCCTGGAGCTCCACAGAACATGAATAAACATATGGACTGTTCTCTTACACCTACTCCACAAGTCTGAGTATTGAGGATTTATATAGTTAGAGACTATGTGGTGTAAATATGTATAAATTTATATTGTGTTAATTTATGGCATGCGGTACAGAAGGCTGTTTGCAAGTTGCAGTGTACTTCTTCCCACGTTTCTGCTGAAATATTCATCTCTGGGTTGCTTCCCCATGTTTTCCTTTGTCTCCCCACAGATGTTTAGGCAGCTTGTTTTCAGGGGAGCGAAAGCGCCTTGGAAGCATGCTTCCTGAATGCAATTCAGGTAAAGAAGGCACTATCTCTGTTAGGACTGGGCTGAAGGCTATTCCCTCTTTCCCTTAGGTCCTCCTGTTTCTGTTATGAAGACAGTTGCTCTAGAACAGCTGCACCTTGGGTGGCTGCTGTTCCCTGGCCTGGTTGCCGTGAATATCCAAAGGGCAGTTCTAAGTAGATGAGCAGCATTTCGTTATTTGTAAAAGGAAAGAAAGAAACCTACACATCAAAAGTGCTTTGTGGCTCTTGGCTAAAGAAGCTGACTTTACATGAGAGGGGCTTGGCTGTAGCCCACCACTAGTTATTTGTGGCTGTGTTGAAGGGTAAAGATGGTCTTAGATGAATGAAGTTCACAGAGTGCTCTCAAACCACATTTGACTTGCTCTTTCACCAGTGTAAGTTGTCAAAAAGTGCTGATATTGACTTGTTTGAGTTAATCAATGTCTTCTTTCCTGGTCCTCCCACGGGGAGGTGTGCTAATGGGTAGTGGGTGATTGAGAAGGAGGCAGTGGGCAGGAAAGAGGAAGAAAAACAGAGCCCCACAGTGACTCAACAGTCCCTGAGTGATCAAAAGCTGGCGGTAGATGGAAAGAGGTTTGAGTCATTTATGAGAGCTCGAACGCAGGGCCACTGCTTTCACAGACAGTATCTGTTGCTCCAAATTTAGGGGAAATTAGTGAGGGAAGTATTTTTAGACTGTTTACTTCTCCTCTGCCCTTAGAATGGCACTGCTTATGAAATTTGAGAAAAGACCCATTGAGGGAGTAATGGAATCGTCTACCTTCTAGATCATACAAGGTTTTGTGGGCCAAGAACTGCTCTGTGGGTGTCTTTCAAGCACTGTGAATTCACTAGTCCTCACAACAATCCAGTAATGGCAGAACAACATTTGTATGATCTTTTAACATTTTGAAACTTTTTTTTTTAACATCAACACTACAGCATCAAGTCCTCCCAATTGTCTGATAGATTCAACCTATTAAGAGGGAAAGGAAGGGAATTGTAAGTAGTTCTTAAGTGAATGTCCTAAGGTCACAGTAGTTCTGAGACAGGTGCTCAGTTTCCATTAGTTTGGGTTACAGGACACACCTCTGGATTTCGAGCCATTCCCCAAGGTCTCAGGCTCCTCTGCTAGGCCCTCCCCTAGAGGAAAGTTACTATTCTTGTTAGACCTATTTTTTGCATCAACCTGGGGAAATTCAGACCACAGGGGGCAGTCTTATGCAAATCCAGTGACTGGGCATGCTCTGTAGAGAAGGGGTATATAACCCTGGTAGGTGGGCATACTCAGTAAAGTGGGGTTTACCCTTTGAATGACCTTCCACTAGGGGTACTATAGAGAACAGACTATTCTTAAATATGTCTGCTGCATGTGATAGGATTTGACCGATGAACATGCTCCAAAAAGAGGCCAACTGAGCATGTGTAAGACCGTGTTACATAACGGGGAACTACCCCTTTAACTGAATATTCATTAGATAGTATGAATACATATTAGCTAGCAAAACTATAAAAGCTGAATCCCGATAGGAAACAGGGTTGTTAACTCACTTCAACCTGCACTTTGCTGGCTTAGGTCTGTATGCTTTCTTTGTATCAAACTTCCTTTCAGCAAGTGGCTGCTCACTCTCTTGAGCCAGCCTGCACTCTGTACTGAACTTTAAATGTGCATGTCTTACGTTTGTGTTAAACTTGGAGGTAGTCCTGCTCAGTCTCTGGAGCTAAGCCGCACTTTCTCTGTGAAGTCTGTATGTCTTGTTTGTTACATTAAACCCGTTCTCACTTTCTACTGTGACTCTGCTCTTGAATTCTTTCCTGTGGCAGAGTCACGAACCTGGTAACAGGTGGGGTGGGTGGTGGCCGGCTACAGAGCCTCCCCAGACCCTTCCTCCAGCATCAGTTTCCCCTTATCCACGTCTTTCTGTGGTTTTGGTTACCTGTGGTCAACTAAGGTCCAAAAATATTATGTGGAAAATTCCAGAAATAAACAATTTATACATTTTTTAATTGCACGCCCTTCTGAGTAGCATGATGAAATCTTGTACTGTCCCACCCTGGAAGTGAATCATCCCTTCGTCCAGCATATACACACTGAATACACTACCTGCCCATTCGTCACTTAGTGGCCATCTCATCAGACTGACTGGCAGTGTCACAGTGCTTGTGTTCAAGTCACCCTTATTTTATTCCATAGTGGCCCCAAAGCACAAGAGGAGTAATGCTGGCATGTTGTTATGATTGTTTAATTTTTTCATTAGTTATTGTTGTTAATCTCTTACTGTGCCTAATTTATACCTTAAACTTTATCATAGGTATGTGTATAGGGGGAAAAAACCCTACGGTATATATGTATGTATATGTGTGTGTGTGTGTGTGTGTGTATACATATGTGGTTTGGTACTATCTGAGGTTTTAGGCATCCACAGGGGGACCGGGGGTCCTTGGACATAACCCCTGCAGATAAGTGGGGACTACTGTACGTGCAAAATGTCATAGGAATAACTCAAACCCTAATCATTTCTCCCAAGATGAGAGTGCTGAGTGGGTGCACTCTGTCATTCTGACTTGGGTAAAAATCCACATCTAAAATATTTATTGAAATCAAAGTTTTGACAACTCATCTGGTGTTCCTGCCTTGTTTCGTGACAGTCCTGAGCTTCTCTGGACTTTATTATTCCCTATGAGCCATGCCCAGGGAGAATGTAGGTGCACATGGCACATGGTCTGCTGAAAAAGAAAGCTCTCATAAGGGAGAAATAAAAAGAAAAAATAATAAAAATGTGTTTGGGTGGATATTGGTCTAAGAGTTGCTTAAGTGCCGGGTAGGATCTGAACTTTAGGTAGTGAAAATCATAGAAAGATTGTGAGAAATAGTGAACACCTGCTAAGAGTTTGTAATTTATAAAGCTCATCACCTACACTCTTTCAGTGAGTTCCTTTAACAATCCTTCCAGGAAGATACAATATTATTATTCCATTTTTACTTTTCATGAAGTTGAGGCTCAGAGAAGGTGTGATTTTACTTGATCTCAGCCAAATAGGGAGTGGTGTTTTCAGAAGTTTGACCAGGGAACCGGTCAAAGGCGGGGAAATATTTAGAAGCTATTGCAGAAACCCATGCAGCAGATTCTTAAAGTTAGAAATCTGAACGCAAACACCCGCTCTCAGGGGCCGTGATGCAGATTGTTGCTATTCTCAGCGTTATGGAAGCAAAGGGGTGGTCTCTGAATCTAAAAACAGGTTACACGCATGCATGTGTCTTTCTCTTCATCTGACAGATATAATATGAGTAACTGACTTCATTTACCAAACAGGCTGAGCATAACGTAAAATCATGCTACTCATCTGAACTGAAAGATATTCTCTATTTTCCAGAATAGGCTCAGAGCGCCATGTGTGAGAGAATGCTACAGAATAGAAACTGATTATGCAAAATGTGCGAGAAAGAACTGCAGCTCTTGGTGACATGTGGCAGCCTCGTTGGGAAGAGAGAGCCGTGGAACTCTGGGTGCTGTCTCGGACTGCCATGTGTCACAAGCTGAATGGCAGAAGAGGGTTAAAAATGAGTTTGTGAGCTGTTGCACACATGCAGGGAGGTAGCCTGAGAGGCCACTCTCAGCAGCAACACTCAAAAAGGTAAGCAGGAAAATGCATTAATTTTTTGTTGGTTTTGGTTTGATGCTTTGTCGCAGGGTCCTTACTCTGGGCTTTGTAGATCTCTCTAAAGATATGAATACTCTGAGAACCCCTCCCACTCAATACAGAGACTGCAGAAGCTCTTAAGAGGATGAAAATGGTTACATGGTTGGACAGAGGGGGAGCAGGAACACAAGGCAGATGAAAGCTCTTCAGTACTCTGAGACTTCCAGACAGAGCAAGGAATCAAAATGGTGTTCTGAAGATGATAAGCCTCAGTTTGCCTGGCAAAGCTGCTGTGCTCAGAAGCTCTCAGGGGTACTGGGCTGCTTCTGCCTCTGGTTCTCACCGAGCTAGAGGCAGCCTCCTTATTTGTACCTGAAATCAAATCTCTGCCTTGGACTTGGCTTCAGCTCTAATTCATACCAGCTTCCTTCCCTCTTCTGTTTCCTGCTGAATCTCACTGATCTCAGAACCAACCACTTGCAAGTCTTAGGCTTAGTCTGGTTTTGATAACCAGCTGCATTCAATGCCACCTACCCTGTGGTTTCAATAAGGGACAGCCTGTTCCTCTGGAGGTTTTCTAGTAATAGTGTACACACACATCATTAGACTTGCAGCCATGAGGTTTACGTTTATAGGTAGATTTTTGCTTAAGCACATTTTAACTTATGTGCCATATGTCAGACCTTGCTTTATGGTAACCTGATTAAAAAAAGAGAGAGAATTTTATCTACAGATTTCTCTAATTTAGACACATGAGTATATGCAGATGCTAGTAGCAATCAGTGTGCAAAAGAATATGTCATCAAGAAAGTTTGAGGAAATGTAGAAAGAACTCAGACATTGATGTCTAATGCCTATTCTGGCTATGGAGAAATGTACAATGAGAAAATGATGTCACTTCTAGGACAGGCTGGTGATTTGAGCATAGGCATCTGATTCCCTGCATCTTAATCTTGTTGGAAATCAGCAATTAAATGTCGAAAGAGTGTGTCTCAGATTGGAGGGACTCCCACTGGCCAGATCTGGGAAAATCTGAACACTAAAATAATTAAGTATAGTAATGTATTTTAAAACACTGGAAAAATAGGAAATCATGCATCCATGCTGAAAATAAATAGATAAATAATTCAGGGAGAAGAGAAGGCTCTTGCTTACAATTCAGTGCCAGAGACCAACTGATAAAAATAGGAAAATTATTTTCCAGGCATCATGGTAAAGATGGAAGCAGGCAAGAAACTTTACTGAATGCTAACTCTTATAGGAAATGTTGAAGAGCAGGATATTCATACGGTCTGTGTGTGTGTGTGTGTGCGCACGTGCAGGGGAAGGAAGGAGGGTTTTCTGAAATACAGAAACTCTTCCCTGAAGTGTTGGCTGGCAGGAATGGGAAATAGGATGGCCATATTGGGCCTCAAAGGAAAATGGATTTTGTGAGGATGGTGATTCAACAAGCCAACTCATTGTTCTGGGAAGGGAACAGAAAGATATTTTAAGCTATGCAATGACTTAGAAAATATAGAACTCATACATTCTTTTTGAGACCTACTCTAGGTAACAGAATGATTAACCAAAATAAAGCATTTAAGAACGTAGAAGTCCTGGTATAAAAGTACTAAGAGTAAGCCTTAAAACCATTTAAACAAGAATTATTCTAAATAATTTCATCCCAAGAAGAAGTGGGATGAAAAATGCCATTAACGTTTCTTGAAAGACAAAACGCTCAACATAAAATAACAATGATAATATGAATAATAATTTAAAACTAGGAAATCCTGTATACAATTCCATATTAATTAACAAAAACTGGGGTTGAAGGGAAATAGGAAGAGAAAATGCAAGTGTGTTAATTTCAATATTTTACACAGTGGGCATTGTGTCAATCAAAAAACTGACAGGAAACAGATAACTCCCTTCAATGGTGTAATTGAGAAGAGTTTAATGATGAAATGATTTATCATAAGCCTTGTACAGGGTTATGTGGAACCAGCAAGAGATGGTGAGACACCTTAGGGGTGATAACAGAGGGTAGCTGTTGACCAACTTTGAGGCCTGGAGGGGTAAGGGAGAGAAGAGGTCACTGGAACCTAGAAAGAGCTGTAGCTATAGTAATAATTGTAGAAGAGGCTTCCCATCAGGAGTTGCTGCCTTGGAGAGAAGAACACACACTGCCAACCCATGGCCCTGCAGGAAGGGAGCTGGGGAGGGAAATACATTGGGCCTCATCCCTCACACCCTCCCATCTCCTGCCAGAGCCTCCCATTAACTGAACCCAACCGAGACCCTGAGGATGAGAGAACCCAGCTGAAGTCCGCAGAGGACAGCCTTTGAGCCACCAAGCAGAGTGAAGAGGACAGGAGACTGGAGCTCAGGAGGTACAAGAGAATATTCAGCACAGACAACAGTAGATACTTTTATTTGTTAATATGTGTAAATATAGGTGCAAAAAAATTTAAATATTAACATATTTTTTCAATAGTTTTCTATAGCACAATTGTTTCACTAAAGGTTTGTTGGAAAAGGCATTATGTGGTCAAATAAATTTGGCATGTTGTATATTTTCTACTTTTGGAGCCTAAGATTCATTAATATATTAAAAATTGTAAGAGCTACAGTAAGAAGCCTATTTAAGTTTATTCATCCTGAATTTCCCAAATGTATTTAACTGCAAAATTCCTCTGTTATGAGTATCAACTCTTAATACCCCATGAAACCTTGGGAGATACTATATACACTTTACAAATCAGAGCTGATAAAAAATTAATAATAATAATAAAATTTTAAGGTATAATAGCAAGGAGCCCTACAGAAATAGAAAGCTTAATATTAGTAACAGAAGTAAAGCAAGGATATCAGTTATGCCAAGACATAAAGGACAAAGCTCCCTCATAGAAATGCAGATTCTAAAATCTTAAAAAAAAGAAAATCCAAAAGAATATTGTCTTCAGGAAATACATTTAAAACTGAAGAAGGTTAAAAGCAAAGTTTTAAAAGAAATCACATGTAAGGGAATAATATTTTGAAATATACAAATGTATTTTTCTTTTGGATTTGCTTTTGGCTGGGAAAGGGAAGAATAAAAATGTCATTGTTGAAATTCAGGAAGAAAGAGTTAATATTCAGTTTCTGATATACGAATCTAGAAAGCCAGGCTATATTGATAGGGAAAAGGATTGCAATTAAAAACAAAAACAAAAACCTCCCCCTTTTACCTAATAAGAGGTAGACCTGGTGGATCAGTTTTACTTTATGCAAGGGGTCTGTAGTAGAAGCACCTGACAAAGAGGATGTAAAAAGCTGCAATCCCACCTCTTTCAGCTTCCCTGAGTAGC
The DNA here is from genome assembly GCF_000696425.1 of Galeopterus variegatus. Taxonomy (NCBI): domain Eukaryota; kingdom Metazoa; phylum Chordata; class Mammalia; order Dermoptera; family Cynocephalidae; genus Galeopterus; species Galeopterus variegatus. The sequence continues at coordinate 14,295 of NW_007726619.1, read as the reverse complement.
AAGAGCATAAGAGAGCCAGAGGTAGGAGCCATGAGCGGTCACACATGTGTCCTGATTCCCAGGCTCAGCTTTTGGTTTGGGAAGGTGTTATTAGATAGGTTAAGGAAAATGTTGATCATAGATGAGCTTAACCCACTTCCGTTTTGGGACTGTAGAAAATGACCATTCACAGTTGGTCCCCACAACAAGCTGAAGGTAACCACATGCAACTAAATGCAGTGGCTTCATGTGGTTAAGCAGATAAAAGGTCTTGGTTTAGCTCCACAGGGGTTCCCAGGTTGTGGACAGAATAAAGAATTTCCAGTGTGTTTTGGGGAGAGATGCCAAAGGCAGCTAAGACGGCCCATACTAGCAGGGCCTTTACACAGTGACCCTGTACGTGAGGGTTGTGTGGGACAGATGCCTCAGGCTAGAGGAAGAATGGGAGTTTTAGCGAGAACACAGGGTTTCCATGGGCAAGTGAGAACTGATCCTGGTCAACAAGAAGAGATACTCACTGCTCTCCAGACACACTTTTCAGCTCCAGTAGGTAGCCAGGAATGGGATCAGTGTTTATTAGTTCTGGCTAGGTGACAGTAAGAATCCACAGGTCACTTCATTCACTCTCAGTCTTTCCCCTGCAACCACAGGGATAGGAAAGACACACCGCTTCCCCAAAACTCAGATATCACCTTGGAGAGGAATTGCAGGGATATAGTGACCAACTGTCCCAGTTTGCCTGGGACTGAATGGTTTCCCAGGATGCAAGACTTTAGTGCAAAAACTGGGACACTTTTGGGCAAACAGTGTGAGTTAGTCAACCTAAGGGGAGGGCAGAATTCTGAAAGATTGTATATTACTGCTGTGGATTGAATGTTCCCCCAAAACGCACTGAAACTTACTCCCCACTCTGACAGTTTTAAGAGGGTGGGAAATCCTATTACGGTAATTGAAAGGTGGGGCCTTTAAGAGGTGATTAGATTGTGAGGACTGTGCCCTTGTGAATGGATTGATCTATTCATGGAGTAATGGCATGGTTCTGATGGCTTTAAAAGGAGAGTGAGTGAGAAGTTAGCTCGCTCTTGCTCAGCCCTTTTGCCATATGATATCCTGTGTCACTGTAGAGAGTCACCACCAACAAGAAGGCCCTTACTAGATGTGCCCCTGAACTTTCGACTTCCCAGCTTCCAAACTTGCAAGGAATAAATTTCATTTTTTTATAAATCACCCAGTTTTAGGTATTCTGTTATAAGCAACAAAAATGGACTAATACAATTACTTTCTCATATAAGCTGAGATTGAGCTACTTAAAGAGATGTTTTAAACTGTTGCATTGGAATGATTTATCCAAATTGGGCTAAAACTTAGTCCCTGATCCTCCCCATCTCCCACAGCTCTTCAGTGCTGTGAGATCAGAGCAATTACACACCAATTTTATTACACATCTGAATGTAATGAGATATATCATGCAGAAGAAAAACCATCACTACAATAACTAAACTAAATAAATAGCACAACATAAAATATAGTAGAACTTTTGCTTATAATTTGTCCTTTCACTGTGACAAATAGAAAACCAGACAGAGTATATGAAACAACTGTTTTCAGACTTTAAATAATAGAGAATGCAGGAATTGTGATCTCTAGAGCAGGAAAATAAATGAATGAGTCCTGTGATTCCTGCAGTTTGTTGCCTGGAGATCTTCCTAGCTATAACACAAGCATGGGAAACCCAAATACAACCCGTCTTGTCATTAAGTCTTGTTGAGTTAAGAAAGCCAAAGATTGAAGTTCAGGGAGGATAAGGTAGCTAAAATTTGTGGGACACATACTGAAGGGAAGGGAGGGAGAGAGACACAGAGAGATCCAGAGATGTGCAGGAAAGTCCTCTTGATTTAATGGCAGAAAACATTTGGGAAAGAGCCATAGAAAGGATATGAAAAATTCCCAAGCTCACTTAGGACTGTAGATAGATCATATTATCACCAGTCAGTAAGAGAAATCTTGTAATAAATGGGCATTAGGTACAGAGCTCAAAAAGAGCTCTGCTAGTACTGGGGCTGAATTAGTCCTAGATTAACAGCTCCTCTGGCCTTGTGTTTGAAAGCAAAGCTTTGAAAGGATCAAGCTGATCTGAATTTACTTAACTACATTCCAGAACAAAGTCCCAAACTAAATGAATACAATACAGTCCAACACCCAATAATGTCCAATATCCAATAGGAATATTAACAGGCATGAAAACTAGCAGGGAAATATGACCCATAACAAGAAGAAAAAATTAATCAATAAAAAGAAATATAGAAATAACTGAGGTGATGGAATTAGCAAACAAGGACCATAAAGCAGCTATTAAAAATCTTATAAAAATGGTCAAGAATATTAAGGAAATCATGAATGTGATAAGGAGAGAAATGAAAGATTAAAAAATAACTAAATGGAACTTCTAAAATAGAAAACACTATACCTGAAACGAAAATTATAGTGAATAGGATTAACAGCAGACTGTACATAGCAGTGACTTGGAAACATAGCAATAAAAACTAAAAATAAAATTGAAATTATTTTAAAAGCCTGAAAAAAGTGAACAGAGTATTAGTAACCTGTGCAAAAATATTAAAAAGTTTGACACACATGTAATTGGAGTCCCAGAGGAGAGGAAAGCAAGAAGGAATAGAATATTTGAGGAAATGTTGGCTAAATATTTTCCAAACTTGATGAAAAGTATAAACTTGCATGTTTAAGAAGCTCAATAAACCCAAAGAGAAACTCGAAGAAAAACCACCCTAGGGCACATTTTAAGCAAATTGTTTAAACCAGTTATAAAGAGAAAAGCCTAAAAGCAGCCAGAGGGAGGAAAACACGTTATGTGCAGGAGAACACAGATAAGGATGACGACAGACATCCTGTTAAAAATAATGCAAGGCAGATGAGAATGGGGCAAGGTCTTTATAAAGTGTCAAAAGAAAAACTGTCAACCTAGAATTCTGTATTTCACAAAATATCTTTCGAAAATGAAGGCAAAATACTTTGTCGGAAACAAAAGCTAAAAACCTTCAATGACAGAAGAACAGCACTCTAAGAATTTTAAAGAAAGGTCTTTAGGCAGAATTAAAATAATACTAGATGGATATTTGGTTCTGTACACAAAAATTAAAGAATGAAAAGTGTCAGACATGATAAATATGTAGGTAAATATAAAAGACAATGTTTTATGATTTAAAGGTTTTCTTAAAGATAATTGATCATCTAAAACAAAATTAATAAAAATATATTTGGTGGTATAACCTGTAGAAATCAAATGTATGACAACTGTAGTTTAAAGGATAGGAGGGTAAAAATGGAATCACACTAGGTTGAGGCTCTTTAATTTTACATGAAGTGACATATTATATGAAGATACACAGTTATAAGTTAAAAATGTGTATTATAAAGCTTGTGGTAAGCACTAAAAAATAAAACAAAGGAGGATAGCAATAGTGCAGAAAAAATGGAATCCTGGAAAATACTCACTTGATCCAAAAGAAAGCAGTAAAAAGAAAAAAGTAACCAAAAACATATGAGACAAAGAAAATAAATGGAAATGTGACAGATTTAAACCCAATAATATAAAAAATGACATTAAGTTCGTATGATCTAAACACTTCATTTAACAGGCAGAGATTGTCAGACTATGTAGTAGATTGAATTATGTCCCCCCAAAACTCATTGAAGCTTGAATTGTGTCCCCCAAGTTTTATGTATCAGAATCTTAGTCCCCACTGTGACTGTTAAAGGGGTGGGAGATCCTGTTACAGTGATTGAAGGGTGGAGCCTTGAAGAGGTGACTGGATTGTGGGACCGTGCAGTAGTGAATGGATTAAAAATGGTGGTCAGAGCGTGGTTCTGAGGGCTTTAAAAGAAGAGAGAAGAGAGTCTCTCTCTCTCTGTGCTGTCTCTGCTGCACCATTTTCTGCAATGTGAGACCATTGGGTCACTGTTGCTACTCCCAAGACACTCATCAGATGTCTTCCCTGCACTGTGGACTTCCCAGCCTCCAAAACTGTAAGCAATAAATTTTGTGTTCTTAGAAATCACCAGTTCTGAGTATTTTGTTATAAGCAACAGAAGCAGACTAATATAGACTGGGTCACAAAGTGAGATCCGAGTATAAGCTATACATAAAAAAATCTTTAAATATAAAGGATGGGTTCTGCTTCTGGTAATTAGTAATGCCATGAGTGAGGTTTAATTCACAGCTAGCCTCCATTATTGTCATTATTGTCCTCAGGAAGGTAGGCCACTGCAACCAGGTAGAAATTAATTTTAGGGACTAGTTGGCTACAAAGAATAACCCAAACTAGCTCTAACTCAGAAGGATATCCTTTGGAAAGGTACAAAGTTATCTCATAAAACTTCTAAGTCCCGTGAGGGATAGAACTAGGAGCTAGAATGTCAAGACCCAATGCTACTCTCTCTGAGTCTCTTGGTTTCATTATGTCCCCTTAGTCCTCACCCCTACCCTCACCTCCAGATCATCTTTCTGAGTATCGGTAACAGGCTGAAACACAGATGGCCAGCCCCAGCTTTATCACTAATGGGAGTTTAAGCACTCAACATAGACCATCTAAGTATATTTGAATCCCAAGTTCTAATTCCTGGGAGAGAATGTCTGATAGGCTTAGTTAAGGCTAATGGCTAACCCTGTTCTATTTAATTGTGGCCAAGAGTGGAAAGAGCAAGACATTGGTCTATTACCATTCAGATGGGTCTATATCATCAGACTTTATCAGAAGGAGGAGTGGACAGTTCTTTAATAAGAAAGCATGGGGGACAGGGAGAAAATAGTCAGTATATCTAACACTGGCTTTGTACACCTTGGGAGGAGGGACATCTGGACCTCCCACTCAAGCAAAATATCACTAACACCAGAACTTGTCCACCCTAAAGGGACAAAGGGCTGAAGATACCTCACATTAGTCAGTATATCTAACACTGGCTTTGTACACCTTGGGAGGAGGGACATCTGGACCTCCCACTCAAGCAAGATATCACTAACACCAGAACTTGTCCACCCTAAAGGGACAAAGGGCTGAAGATACCTCACATTCATAGTTTCAGTTTTAACTCCTGCTTCTTCCCTTACTCTAAGTCACAGAAGAATTCTACTTGGGATTATATCCCAACATTTCTGTTCTTCTTTCCCAGTGTATAATTGTTACTGGGAAGTAGCCACCCAGCCAGGGCTCTAGATTTTCAGCCTCCTTGGATTCAGATGCAGTTGTGTGGGTGAGCTCTCTACAATGAAATGTGAGCAGGCTAGGTAGACTGGAACCTCTTATGTGACACTCTCCACACTCTTCTCCAGTTGGTGCTGGTTTCTGAGGTCTCTGAGACCCTATTGGATGGAAGAGCCATGATATGGAAGGAGCCTAGGTCCCTGAATCACCACTGGAGGAAACCTGACCACCCATTAAGAAAAATCCTTTCTTTGACTGTTAAATGAGTAGGAATAAACTTTTATTGGGTAAAGCCACTGTAATTTTATAATTTGCTTATGCTACTAATACTTGAAAGTATTTCTGATTCATCAAGGAATAGCTCCAGAAAATTGTTAGAATTCTCTGTGTCTCTGCCTAACATTGCATATAAAATCCACTTCTGCTGAAGTCCACAAACCAAAGGAGTGTCAAATGTTGTGTACAGATTGTTCAGCCTGCTGAAGGTTAACTCCTCTGATTACTTCTGCTTTGGAGAAAACACACAAAAATCAGCAAAGAGGTTGCCTCTATTTCTCCCTTCATAAGCAAAAAATACTGCGAGAATAATCCTGCATTGCAAGAAATAAGAAGAACCATTTTGGCATTTTACTTGGGGGGTTAGAATTCCTAAGTTCATCACTGAGTCCTCAATTTGCTACATAATAAATAATCAGTGTGAGGCAAAAGATGAACAAAAATAATTTCTCCGTGACACAGGAATTAGTTCTCCTGTGCAGATATGCAAGTTTGAAGAATAAAGGCAATATACTGTTATTCATATGCTCATAGGTGAGGATTGGAAAACTGCAAACTATTACTTACATTGGTAAAAGTCAGTTTGCAAACTATAGGAAGGAAAATAACTTTCCACAGAATTTTGGGTAATTTTACAGGCTGCTAGTCAATTTCAAAGGAGTCCACTATACAATAGGTAGGAAATGACCTGGAAAGAGATGAGAGGCAGGACATTTAAAGAAAGAATCCAAGAATCCAACAGTATTACTTTCTGTGCCACTCAAGAGGCATCAGTAGTTTCAGATAGTGCTCAGTTTACAGATGGGTTACATTTCAAAGTTTATTGTCATTTATTCATTCTTTCATCCCTGTAATATATGTTTATAGTACCTTATGTATCAAAAGGTTGTAGCTTTGGAGATAAAATGATAAATAAGATAAAAGTCTTGCTTGTGAACACAAGTATACTACTCTGGATATATAAACAAATAATTTTGATACAAGAGAAATCTCATAACAAAAGTATGAAATTCAGTTGTTTGGAATAAAGAACACATTTTCTACAATAAATACTATTATTAAAAGTGGCCAGAGTACAAAACCAACTGACCAAAGTCTGTTTAACTCACAATGTATCTGAAACACAGTAAAAAAAAGGATTTCAGTTACATCTTACTGTCTTTCATCTTAGTATGTTATTTCTGCAAAAGATTAAGACAGAGTAGGCAGTCCTGAGCATGAGTAACTTATTTGCCACCCTACATTTAAATAAAATCAAATCTTTATACATCAGTTGCTTTTTCAGCACTTCCACATTGGAGAATTCTGTTATATTAAACAAACTATTGAAATTCTTCATTTTCTAGGCAACACCCAGCCTTCATTCAAGTGAGGGAGATGGGGCATTGTTGAGGAAACCTAGATCAGTGGGTGGAGGCCAGCAGTTTTGGAAGCGGATCTTATGGTGCCTCTGAGCTCAGGGTGTCTGAACTCCTGAATTCTCCCTGCTGGTACAGTGAGCAAGAAGAGTCAGGAGCAACTGTATCAGTCAGGCTTCCAGCAGAAAAAAGATGGCACGATCAACCAGGATCCTGGAAAACTTTACTGAAGGGACTATTCACAGTTGTGTGGATAGAGCTACAGGAACCAGCAAAGAATGTTGAAGCACCCAGAAGCTGACAATAGTGGGAAGCTGTTACCATCTCTAGGTCTGAAGGCAGGTATTAGTCAGGGTTCTCCGGAGAAACAGAACCAATATGAGGTGTGTGTGTGTGTGTGTGTGTGTGTGTGTGTGTGTGTGTGTGTGTAGAGAGAGAGAGAGATAGAGAAACAGAACCAATATGAGGTGTGTGTGTGTGTGTGTGTGTATACATATACATATACATGTGTGTGTGTGTGTGTGTGTGTGTGTGTGTGTGTGTGTGTAGAGAGAGAGAGAGATTTTCTATAAATAATTGTTTACGTGATTATGGAGGCTGAGAAGTCCCAAGGTCTGCAGGTGGCAAGCTGGAGACCCATGATAGCTGATGATGTAAGTTCCAGTTCAAGTCAGAGTCTAAAGGCAGAAGATTGAAATCCCAGCTCAAGCAATCAGATGGGAAGAGTTCTTTTCTTTTCTTAATTTTTATTGAATCAAAATTGATTATACATATTTTTGGAGTTCAATGTTGATTAAATCAATATTACTAGCATATATATTGTTACAAATCATACTTATTCTTTATGNGACAATAGTGGGAAGCTGTTACCATCTCTAGGTCTGAAGGCAGGTATTAGTCAGGGTTCTCCGGAGAAACAGAACCAATATGAGGTGTGTGTGTGTGTGTGTGTGTGTGTGTGTGTGTGTGTGTGTGTGTAGAGAGAGAGAGAGATTTTCTATAAATAATTGTTTACGTGATTATGGAGGCTGAGAAGTCCCAAGGTCTGCAGGTGGCAAGCTGGAGACCCATGATAGCTGATGATGTAAGTTCCAGTTCAAGTCAGAGTCTAAAGGCAGAAGATTGAAATCCCAGCTCAAGCAATCAGATGGGAAGAGTTCTTTTCTTTTCTTAATTTTTATTGAATCAAAATTGATTATACATATTTTTGGAGTTCAATGTTGATTAAATCAATATTACTAGCATATATATTGTTACAAATCATACTTATTCTTTATGCCTCTTGTCAATCTCACCGCATCCCCCTCACCCTCCCCCCTTCCCCCTCTAATTACCCTGGACTTCTTCTCTCCTTCTGAAAGAATAATGGTTACTCTGTTGATTTGTTGCCTAGATGATCTGTCCAATGCTGAGAGGTGTGATCAGGTCTCCCAATATTATCATAGAGCAGATGCTTCTTCTGTCATTCTAGAATGGCCTTTGTGGACAGAGACATCCTCTTATTTTCTTTATCTCTGCTGTTGACTCTCCTTGTGCCAATGCACTCCAGTGGCTGATGGGCCATCTGCATGGAGGTTGTGGCATCTAGCTGCCTTTGCAACAGCCATGGTTATTGTGGTGGCTATGGCTACCCACACGGAGGTGATATTTTTGGCATGCTCCATGGTGCTGGTGGTGTTCCTGGTTGTAGGGGTGGTCCGGTCCCCAGCTCCATCCCTCAGGTCCCTGGGTGGGCCCTGAGGTGCTGGCAGTGTGCCTGGTTGTGGGAGGGGGAGGGGGTCCAATCCCTGGCTCCAAATCTCAGGTCCCCGAGTGGGCCCTGAGGCATTGGCATGGTGTGCCTGGTTGTGGGAGGAGGGTCCAGTCCCCAGGTCCATGCCTCATGTCCATGGGTGTGCCCTGAGGCACTGGTGTAGTGTGCCTGGTTGTGGCAGGGGGTTCCGGTGTCTGGCTCCATGCCTCAGTTCCCCTGGAAGCCCCCAAGGTGCTGGTGGTGTGTCTGTTTGTCGGAGGGGGCTCTGGTCCCTGGTTTCATGCCTCACGTCCCCAGGTGGACCCAAGACACTGGTGATGTGTCTGAGCCAGAACTAATTTTTTTGTCCATTGCTTAGTTCTAAAGTGGGGGAACTTCCTGTTGGGACCAGTACTTGAGCTCTGTAGTTGAGCTAAATTGCTGTTTTGCTGCTGCTTCCCTAGGGAAGGCTTTTTGTGCAGCACAGGCTATAATGGTTGACTTTATAGGTACTTCTGGCTCTCCAGAGACTTGGTACACCTGGGTTGTGTAGTAACTCTGATCTGGGCCTGAGTCTTTTCATCATACTGCACCCCATGCAATTCTATATTCATGACCAGTCTCCTCTGAGTGGTCCTATGCTGATTGGGGTGCAGATCAGTTGTCCGTGCTGTGCCCCGATGTTCCCCCAGTGGGCCCATCTCTCCCATCACCTGTGCTACAAACACTTCCCATGGGAGGGCTGTGCACCAGTCCTTTGTGATGATTCACCAGCCTCTGAGTGGCTCCATTTTTCAATTATTGTGGCTCCTTACTTGTATGTGGATCCACGGGAACCCTATTAGTGGTCTTGCTGTCCTAGGGACCACCAAGGCCCTCTTCTCCCCTGCTACCTCCAAGCAACTTCATCTGAAGGGCACAGCTGTGGCTTTTGCTGGCTCCTGCTCCATGAGCTCAGCAGTTCCAGCCTTAAAGCAGCCATGGCACAAAATGGTCAGAGCAGTTTTTTCTTTCTCTCATTGTAGCTTCTCTTGCCTTCATGCATTCCATAGGTCTCTCCTCCTCTTCCTCTGAGCTCCAGCAGCCCCAGCTTGGCTGTTCTTGCTTTTTTATATAGCTGTAAATTGGTTGCTTTCTGGGAGAGACTGACACTGGCGACCATCTATTCCACCATCTTGACTGGAAGTCAAGAAGAGTTTCTTCTTACTCAGTCTTATTGGTCTATTCAGGTCTTCAACTGATTGAATGAGGCACACCCACACTGAGGAGGGCAATCTGCTTTACTCAGTCTACTGATTCAAATGTTAATCTCATCCAGAAACACCCTCCCACAAACACTCCTAATAATGTTTGAGCAATTGTCTAGGCACCATGTGGACCAGCCAAGTTGACACGTGAAATTAACCATCACAAGAGGCAAGGGATATGAGCTGAGTGGTGGGTCTCAAGACAGGATCTGTCACTGAAAAAAATGCAGCTGCCTCCAGAACAGGTCCTGGGCAGGTAGAAAGAGGTGAATAAACACCCCATCCTTGCTCTCTGCATTCCCCTCTGTCTCTCTGGCCACTGCTTCCCATTGGCCCAACCCAACCAGAAGCCAGTGGACCATGAAGCCTGAGTGATGCAGCTAGTGGGGCAGGTCAACCTTGGGGGCTCAGAGAAGGCAGATAAAAGAGGAGAATATATTGGGGAAGGGTCAAATAGAGATAACTCATCACAGCAACTCCAGAGCTTTTCTTGAAATACTTGGAAAAGAGAAGCCTGGGAAAAAGACAGTCACTCATGGCCAGTGGTAGCTTAGAGTCATTTTAGTCTCAACATTAAGCAACATTAAGCATTAAACAAAAGAGAAATCTATTTTGTACCCCATATACAATTGGGGCATGTTAATTGCATACAGATGCGTTTATTAGCTATTTGTAATTCTGAGACTGTATTTGTGTGTGTGTGTGTGTATGTGTGTGTGTGTGTATAATTTCCTTTTTGAGGCTGTAAGCTATTGTAAGGCAAACATTGTCTTAGAGTTCAACAGTGCTCTGAATATAGTAGGTATTCCATAAGTATTTGCTGAAGAGCTATTTCAACCTCCTTTCTTTGACTCTAATAGGAACTGATGAGGTACAATATAAAAAACAAGAAAGATCTCATAAGTGTCATATGGAATCAGTCAAGGAGATTTTTAGCACAGCGGGTAGTAAAGATGGAGCTAAATTGCTTGGTCTAAGACTTCTTAGAGCTCACTCATTCAACAAATGTTTATGAAGCACCTATCCTGTGCCAGACACTGTGTCAGGCTTTTAAGATACAAAACTAGTGTTTTGAAGGAAGAAATCTATTAAACACATGAACCACTAATGAATCATTCAGTTTTTATGGCATGCAACCAGCCATTGCCACACAGCTGATTGGATCAGCCTTACAGGGGTCCGACTCAGTTAGGTCAGTGAAATGAATTGCCATAATCTATTTATTTTTGACATGCAGAAACATTCTTCATTTTGCTGCCCACAGTCCTCATGCAGGTTTATTCCTTGACAGAACTTGGGTTTGCTATAACACAGATACAGTGCTGTAGACCGTGACCACAAAAGCTTTGTAAAGCTACGTGCTGTACCACTTTCTCAAAGCTACACCTGAGCCTGGGGCCCAGTGATAAGGGGTCGTTGAAATTGAAGAGTCCAGGTAAGAATGGTAGTCACAGAACTGTTATGCTTTCTTTAGCAATGTCAAATGTCAGCATAGTCCCTGGGGGAGCATCTTTTATCTTTGCAGACAAAACAGTATCCCCATCTACCCAATGATTTCAGCTAGCTTTCCCTTCTGGACCAGGGGGCACAAAAAGCTGCTATTTACTTAAGTGGGTTTTCTCAGAGCAAAACAGCCCTGTCTTCCAACTTCCTTTTCTAGAACCCTGTCTTGCTTCCATAATACTGGGAAAAGTGGATCGGAGTCTCCTGCTGTTTGTGTCAAATAGCAATTCTTTTATGTTGCTCTATTATAAATGCTGCTCAGACATTTTGAATTAAAACTGTAAAATATCCCTTCTTGCCTTCACATTATCCATTCTAAGAGTATTACTAGATTTAAGACTTGTGTGACCATAGGTGACCTTGGTTAGAAGTTTCTTTTTTTAACCAGGAAAAAAACCAGTTGAGGAATTTCTTCATGCAGGGTGTGCCAGTAGTTGTTGAACATCCCACATACTTTTTAAAGCACACTCTTATTTGATCTCAAAATATTCTGTAACAGGATGGAATATATTTTCTCCAGAATTTAACTTTGTGTTCATTATACCTATCATGGGCTATGTCTGAGACATATATTAGAATTACAAACTAATGTCAATAGAAGTATCATCTTGAATAGTGTCACTCTAAATAGAACTTTCTCAATGTGGTCTCTAATAATATTTTTTAAATTAACTGCCGATACTCTCATTAGTTGCACTTCTGGTTTAGAATGAGAATAAAACTGATGAAAGTTCTTTCTTCTCAACTTTCAGATTTGTTGACTCAAATTAATGTAGCTTTTATTTTATGGATACTTGTTTACTAATTTGTGGGTTATAAGCTTTTTGAATTGAGGGTTGTTTTTTTTTTTTTTTTCCTTTTTGTCTTTTTTACTGACCAGTAATGGGATCGCAACCATCAGTGTTGCACCTGTACCGGGGACCGGCAACGGGATCACAACCCTCGGTGTTGCGCCCACACTGCGCTCAGCCAGTGAGCGGGAACCAGTCTCCACATGGGATCCGAACCCTCGGAGGGAGCGCCTCCACACTCCCAAGCGGCACACTATCCAGTGCGCCACTGGGCCGGCCCTTGAATTGAGGGTTTTTTAATATTTGTTTTCTTCCCACGATCAACCCCAAATACAGTAACTTACATATTATAAATACTTCACAAATGCTTGTGAAATTGAACGAATAAGATTTTTTGACAATAACATGTAATAATAGGAATAAAATACTCAACTGAAGGTTTCGAAGATAAATTTGAGGAAATCTCTCAGGAAGTATAGTAAAAAGACATAGATATGGAAAAATAGAGGAAAAAAGAAAATTAGGAGATCCAAACAGATAAATAAAAGTTTTAGTAAGAGAGAAAAATGAAAGGGGTCATATTATCACATAAATCATACAAGAAAACTTCAAGAACTGAAGAACACGCATTTATAGATCAAAAGGTGCACTGAGCGCTAAAATAAATGAAGAAAAAAAATGAATCCAATCCAACCAAATAATTGTAAAATTTCAGAACCTGAAATAAAGAGTAAAGTTAAAGCCTCCTAGGGAAAAGAGAAGATCAAAGACCAACTATCAGTAATCATACAGAGCTGGGTTTTTGAACAGCAAGTTAGAAGCTATAAAACAGCAAAATGATACTTTGAAAATTCTGAGGAAAAATTAGGCCAACCTAGAATTCTACATAATACAGCTATTATTAATCAAGTATCAGAAGAAAGTAAAGACATTTGGAGCATATAAGTTCTGTACTTTTCACATATCCTTTCTCATGAAGCTACATGAGGATGTGTTCCATCCAAGCAGGAGAGGAAAGCAACAAAGAAGACAGTAGATCCAGGCAACAGGAGATCAACTCAGGATCAAAGGGACTTCCCAGTGTTATGATGAAGAGAAGGCTCAGGATGAAAGCTACATAGCAGGCCCAGAGGGCCAGAAGCCAGATGAAATCAGGAATTTAGAGGGTTTCAAGACAAATATTGATGAAAAAAAAAATAGAGTGGATACAATCAATTCCTTATGGTTTGCTCTTGCTGAGTGATTTATTTTCCATCTCTGTAAAAGTGCTTAGGAAAAAAAGTCATGGCATAAAGACAAATACATGAAAACCACAAGGCAACTATAAACTCTAGAAAGAAACAAAAGTCGTTCAAGAAAGTAAATATACTGTCATCACATTTTGTATCTCAATTTGAACAGTTTTAACATAATCATACTGACATTATTAGGAAGATGAAGGAAAAGGATGTATGTGCTTGTGTATATAAGGGAGAGGGCTTCATAGAGCTAAATTTTTATCCCCATATAAGAAAGACAGGAATTAATAGTTAAATTTTAAAATCATGAATACTAATATAAGCCTATTATTTTAACGTATTGTGATAAATATAAAAAGGAACAATTAAAAGGGTTGGATTTGATTATCTCCTTAGATGAGAAGAACTCACAGGTGGGGAGTAGAGGAGCTGAGGATAAATAAAAATTAAATTAAAAAGTACATCATGAGGAGCACACTTTCATTTTGTAGCAAAGGCTGTGTCTACCTGGTTTGAAAACTGCTTGCCAAATAGTCTCCCTTATTCCCCCCCCCCAAATTACATGATTCCCCAAATTCATACAACTGCAGTATATTCATATATTATATATTTTGTTTGAACAAATTGTTAAATTCCATCCCTCATTAAGAAAAATATTTGAAATTAGTGTCTTAATTTTACTAACCAATCTACCTTAAAATTTACTATTTGCTATTTCTTATTTTTCCCAATTATTTTTAAAAGTAATTGTGAAAGTTTAAATATTAAAAAATACATTAAAAATTACTTTAAAAATATATACATCATATTAAAAGGAATTTTGTTTTTTTGTTTTTTGTTTTTATATGTGCCATTATTTTATAGGTTTGAGTTTTCTATTTTTTTTATTTTTTTTTATTTTGTCAATATACACTGTGTATGATTATTATGGCCCATCACCGACACCTCCCTC
>NW_007726618.1:928422-946259 GCF_000696425.1 Galeopterus variegatus | reverse complement strand
GGAAAGGGCCGGCCCCATGGTGCACTCGGGAGAGTGCAGTGCTTGGGAGCGCAGCAGCACTACCGCTGGAGGTTCGAATCCTATATAAGGATGGCCGGTGCACTCACTGGCTGAGCGCAGTGCGGGTGACACCAAGCCAAGAGTTGCAATCCCCTCTTTTTAAAAAAAAAAAAAAAAAAAAAGTTTATGGAAAAATGGAATTAAACATAAAATCATAAACTTTGCTTCTCAACATAAGCTCTGTCCAGTTCAAGACACTTTTGTAAGCGATGATACCAGCCATTTAGTTCATCCGTAAAGAACTGAGGGGTCCTGGGAATTTAACCATGTCAATACAGTCTTATTTTGCATTATTAACTGAAGAAAAATGGATACCCTTTAAAGATTTTTTTTTAAGATTAGAAACAAAAGGAAGTCAGAAGGAGCCAAGTCATGTTGCTTCACGGGTCCTCACCTTTGGTCATCAGATTGCCTTTGCTCTAGCTTCAGGGCTGGGATGAGGGTCATCCTGGCATGGAGCTCTCTATGGTTATGCTCTTAGGTAAGAACCAATTTTCGCTGGCCCTTGTGAGGTCATCAAGCATGGAAGAAAGAAATAAGAATTAGATGGGCACATATTTTTATTCTACAACTTTTCTCTTTTTGTCTCATGATTTTCTGCTCCGCACACTTCCAATTTCAGATACTCGAGATAGCCAAGCCATAATCCTGAAAGAACAAAGAAAATCATAAGTAGTAGGTTTAAAAGGTGTGGCTGTGTATGTGAGTGTGAAGGAGTGGTGTGCGTGTTTGGTTGTGTGTGTGTGTCTGCATGTGTTTGAAGCAGTGGGTATAAAAGAAGTGACATTACTGGCAAAGAGATGGAAATGGGTGGGGGAGAGAGGAAAAAAGAGATGAGATATTGAAGAGATGAGACTTAAAGCTGAAGTGTGCAATCAATTGAAATTAGCTCTGATGTAAAATTCTGAGATGCTCATACACCAACTTTTCTTAACATTTTCACTTGACCTGCTGCGGGTCTTATGCAATGATACTAGCTACTACGTTTGCCTTTTCATAAAGTCTTTTCTCCAAGTAGAGAAGGAGCCAAGTCATGTTGCTTCACGGGTCCTCACCTTTGGTCATCAGATTGCCTTTGCTCTAGCTTCAGGGCTGGGATGAGGGTCATCCTGGCATGGAGCTCTCTATGGTTATGCTCTTAGGTAAGAACCAATTTTCGCTGGCCCACGTGACGTCATCAAGCACGGAAGAAAGAAATGAGAATTAGATGGGCACATATTTTTATTCTACAACTTTTCTCTTTTTGTCTCATGATTTTCTGCTCCGCACACTTCCAATTTCAGATACTCGAGATAGCCAAGCCATAATCCTGAAAGAACAAAGAAAATCATAAGTAGTAGGTTTAAAAGGTGTGGCTGTGTATGTGAGTGTGAAGGAGTGGTGTGCGTGTTTGGTTGTGTGTGTGTGTCTGCATGTGTTTGAAGCAGTGGGTATAAAAGAAGTGACATTACTGGCAAAGAGATGGAAATGGGTGGGGGAGAGAGGAAAAAAGAGATGAGATATTACGTAACTTGAAACTGAAGTGTGAAATCAATTGAAATTAGTTCTGATGTAAAATCCTGAGATGCTCATACACCAACTTTTCTTAACATTTTCACTTGACCTGCTGCGCGTCTTATGCAATGATACTAGCTACTATGTTTGCCTTTCCATAAAAGTCTTTTCTCCAAGTATATTGTATTTTTGAGAAGGGTCACTTAACCAAGTTTGCAAAATTACCTGTGCAGAAAAAAAAACAGAAAGATATGGCTGTTTGAAGAACTTTGCAGAAAAGTCACAAAACTACAACTGACAGTGTGTCGGTGCTCATGGTTAAAGAAAAATTACTAGGGAGTGAGGTCAAGATGACAGGATAGATGGTCCCAACATCACCCTCTCCCACAAAGCAACCAATTTACAATTATTAAAAAGTAACAACAGCCAAGCTGGGGCTGCTAGAGCTCAGGGGAAGAGGAGGAGAGACCTACAGAGTTCACAAAGGCAGGAGAAGCCACAGTGAGAGAGAGAAAAGACTGCACCCGCTATTCCAAATCCCAGCCTCTTCAAGGCTGGAGCTGGTGAACGCAGATCAAGAGCTGGCAAAAGCCACAGCTATGCCCTTTTTATCTAGTTGCTTGGAGGTGACAGGGGAGAAGAGGGCCTTAGTGACCCTCAGGCCAGCAAGACCACTAACAGGGTTCCCATAGACCCACATAGGAGTGAGGGGTCACAGACAACTGAAAAAAGGAAACACTCAGAGGCCAGTGAGTCACCACAAGTGACTGGAGCACAGCCCCTCCCATGGGAAGTGTTTGGAGTGCAGGTGGTGGGGGAGACAGGTCCACCAGGGTAACACTGGGGTACAGCATGAACAGTTGATCTGCCCCTCAATCAGCACAGGCCCACTCAGTGGAGACTGGTCAGGAATATAGAACTGCAGGGGGTGCAGTTTGCTGAAAAGACTCAGGCCCAGACCAGAGTTTCCACACAACCCACATGTATCGGACCTCATAAGACACAAAAGTACATACAAGGTCAACGATTAAAACCTGAGCTGCACAAAAAGCCTTCCCCAGAGAATCAGCACCAAAGCAGCAATTTAGCTCAACTACAGGGCTCCACAGGAGTTCCCCCATTTTAGAAGTAAGCAAAGGACAACGAAGTTTGAGTGGTGGAAGCAGTGAATAATCCATCACAGAACCAAAAGAAAAAAAATACGCACAGACCAGAGACAAAGTTTGATATTAATTAGTAAAGGTCTCACATCACCAAAGAACACTTTTAAAACCTGGAAAGACTGGAAGCCCCCTAGGCTTCTGATAGAGTTTGGATGTGTTGTCCCCTCCAAAACTCATGTGGAAATTTGATCCCCAGTGTGGCGGTGTTGGAAACTGATTGAGTCATGGGGGGGGATCCTTCATGAATGGATTGATACTCTCCCTGTGGGGGGAGTAATGAGTGAGCTCTTGCTCTATAGGCTCTCGTGAGAGCTGGTTGTTTATTAGATCCTGGCATCTCCTGTCTCTCTCTCTTGCTTCCTCTGGCCATGTGATCTGCTTGTACCCGCAGGCTGCCTGCCACTTTCCGCCATGAGTAGAAGCAGCCTAAGGCCCATGCCAGATGCAGCTGTCCCAGAATCATATGCCAAATAAACCTCTTTTGTTTATAAATTACCCAGTCTCAGGTATTTCTGTTATAGCAACACAAACAGACTAATACGGCTTCCAAGCCAGGGAAGGGGGAGGGCCAGGGGCCTCAGCCATGTCCTGCAACACCTGAAACCAGCCAGCAAGTTGCCACAGGAAGCACCCTGGGCTCCCAAGCTGTGACAGTGGGGGCCAAGGGCCTTGGCCACTTCCCCACTGACACCCACAACCAGCCCAGTGATGACCACCAAGCAGCTGCTGGAACAACCCAGACTCCCAAGCCAGGGTGGTATGGATCTGAGGGCATCAGCCACACCCCCTGACATCTGCATCCAGCCCAGTGATGATCAATAAGCTCCCACTGGAAGACCCCTGGTCTCCCCTGCAGGAATGAGGGGGGGTACCATAGGCCTCAACCATATCCCCCTCTCCTTCCTCCTTCTCCCACCCTATTTACTTTCCTCTTTCCCTCTCCCTCTCCAAGTACTCTGCAACAACATCTTAGAATGTAAAAAGAAATAATATTAATAAATAAATAACCTTATAATTAAAAAAGAAAGAAAAGAGAAAAATTACTGAGCTGTAGCTTAGATTTCTGGCTTATTCATCTTGAGTGGCAAAATAAGCTTGAGTTCTTCTTGAATTTAGTATCTAAAAGAACAGTTGACTTTTTGTTCTATAATTTAAAAATAATTCTAGTGGTCTATATATTCAATTTTTTTTTAAGTTTTACTTAGAATCATTAGAATCGAAATGCTTTTTCTTTTCTCCATTTGCAGCACATGTGAAAAACCTTATATCACCAGATCATTTCTGTGGTTTTCAGGGATGGGTGAAATCTGTCTGATATTCTGTTATACGAATTGGAATCAGGGTGATCTCGTCCTGAGCTGTTTTTCATGGAGTCTGGTCTCCTTAATGGCTCTGTATTCTGCATTGTTTTCTGAATCTTAAAGTTGCATCTGTCTTCAAATTTACTTTCGTACCTTCTAAAATATTAAATTTTATTTTTAATCTCTAAAATAAATAATAATTTGAGTATGGATCTACCTATGGTTTTAAAGGAAAAGGACAATTGTAATATAAAATAAAAACAAAAAATTGTATTGTAGATCATGTGCACACACACACCATACAATTTGTGTGTGAATTTGTTTCTTAATTTGGATAAAAACTGTACTGAATAACCTTAAACACATCTCACATTCTGAAGGATGTGAGTTATATTTCTAGGATATAGAGAGTATTTTTATATACCTGTAGAATTAGCTTTAAAAACTTCACACATAAATACACTCCTAGTCCTACTTTTTACTTCCTACTACTGGTAGATCTCATCTCTGCCAGTGCATCCAAAGTAGAAAATTAGACATCTGTGGTCTGTTGGCTATACCACCTTTTTTTTGTTTATGTTTTTGTTTTTTGTGTTTCTTTCCCCATGTGCATAGAATAAATTAGTGTACTAAGAGGCAAATATTTTTAAAATGTCAGAACAACCATGCCAGGGGAGTAGGGTTTACTTGATTCCCTGCACACATGCTTCTCTACTTCATTGGGGTCATATCTTGATAAAACCATCCTAAGTTGAAAATACTGTAAATAGAAAATGCATTTAATGCACCTAACCTACCAAGCATCATAGCTTAGCCTAGCCTCCTTTAAACCTGCTCAGAGCACCTGTGTTAGTCTACAGCTGGGCAAATTGCCTGGCAACACAGCACACTGCAGGGTATTTGTTGCTCACCCTCGTGATTGCAGGGCTGACTGGGAACTGTAGCTCATTGCCACTGCCCAGCATCTAGAGAGGGTATCCGACTGCTTTCTCCTGAATGTGCTGCTTTCACACCTTCGTAATGTCGGAAAATCTTAAATTGAGCCATGGTTAAGTCAGGGACCGTCTGTTCTTGGTTGTAGAAGGGGAATTCTCACTATTTTATATTTATAACAGATGAAGATCAATAAAATGAACATGATCATGTCTCCTGCTGAACTCACCAAAAATAGTAAAATGTTTGAAATTAATAAGGCTAACACTAAAGTTAGGGCTAGTAAGGCTAACTGACCAGATACAGTCTAAACATTAATTTTCTTTGCATTGGGCAGGTACGGGGGTGGGATAAACATCACAAAGCTCCTTAGCATGGCACAGAAGCCCTCCATCATCACCAAACCCCATTCTAACACTGAATGTCAACTGCAATCTCCCCCTTCTGTGTGCCCCCTAGCCACCGGGAACTGTGCCTTCCCCAGAGCAGTTCCTGCTTATCCTCTTCCCTATGCCCATGCCTAACACTTCTCTGCCTGAAACATAAACCCCTCCCCCAAATCCCTACTCTTCCTCTGGGATCTACCTTCTGTGTGCCCCCTAGCCACCGGGAACTGTGCCTTCCCCAGAGCAGTTCCTGCTTATCCGCTTCCCTATGCCCATGCCTAACACTTCTCTGCCTGAAACATAAACCCCTCCCCCAAATCCCTACCCTTCCTCTGGGATCTCCCTCTCCATTGACTGGGTCTTCTCCATGCAATTGTCTGCTCTCTCCATTGTGAGGCCAAGAGCACTGACCTACTGTACTGGAAATATTTGTTACATTCCAGCAAAACTCAAAGGAACTCCAGGAGGAATTCATAACAAAACTAATTATTACATTTAAGTCTTCCTTCTTCTAAGAGCTAACACTAGTTGTGGAAGACAGTTGCTAATAAATAAATGTTGGTTGAATGAATGATGAATGAATGAATGACCCTGGGCCAACCCATAGTATCTTTGAGAGATTATTATAATAGTACCAAGAAGGAGATAACTAATATAATTTTACTAGTTTTAAAAAATCCTGGAAGCTTAGGCTTCATAGGACCAACAGTCCTATCAACCATTTTATTATTATTATAATAGCAATCATGCTTTACATTCTGAGAAAGGCGAGTCTCTTATACTTTTTTTGTGAAAGATAAAACAAATCAATTAGGAAGGCAAAAAATACAAAGATGTTGAAAAAGTAAGGGAAATCCTAACTAGCTGAAGTATTCAAGTCATAGAAAATCATGCAAATGAAGTCTGAATATATGGGTAAGTAAGTACATGGATAAATTAAAAGAGTGAATCCCTCAAATTTAAGTGGCAGTCAGAAGAGAACTGAAAGAAAAAAAAAACCCAATTAAGTAGAAACTCGGTTGAAAAATGCATGTAAGTCTTCATGATAAATTTTCAAATGTCTTTCATCACTATCCATTTTTATCTAGAAAAACATGTTGGTAGTATTTAGTCCCAAATTTCCAAGCCTTGTGTTTCTCCTTCTCCGTGATGTTATCAGCTGGAAGGAAAAGCTGGCCATGAAACTGTTATGTTAAGCACTTTTCCACAGGAACTTATTGCTTTAATAAGTTGGGAAAATGCTCTTAAGGAAAAATTGTCATTTAAGATTCATCAGAGATGGGGAAAAAAACTCCACATGATTCTCCATAGAATTCACACTTCCTTACCATGGTTCAGGTATGCTGAACATACCCTGAGGTCTCAGCAAAAAGGAGTAAAACAGCTTCTCATCAGTAGAAAGAGAATTTTATGTTCTCAGGGACAGTGCCCTAAGACAAGAGTACATAGACCAGTGTGTACACCAGGCAGTTATTCCAACGTCCCGGTGAACCGGGGATTCCAAGATAAACAATGCCCTGTGCAGGTAAGCACTCAATAAATATTTTTTGAAAGTGTGGATGAATGTTAGAAAGCACGCTAATGCTCTTTAATGACTATATTCCCCCAGTGAGATCAAAATCTCCCCTTATATGAGCTTATGGGAAATGGATAAGAATCATTTCATATCCAAGACCATTTGCATATAGCGTAATCTCCTACCCTGGAAGCTCATGCCTCTTTAGACACTGTTTTAGTCTAATCATCTTATAGTTTTTACCAATTCTGAAAGTGCTATGCAACAAACCATAAAGTCGCTTTATGGCTTCAATGGAAAGATGTGGATCTTTTCTCTGACAAGACTTATTTTTACCCCATTAACCTTATTGGAATGATCAGCCTCTGGTTTTTTTAAAAAAAGGACTATTATGAGTCATGTGGGTAGCAATGAAAGGGAAAAGAGATGATTCACTTTCCCAGCAATGAATGCTCCTCTTGGTTTCCTGGTTTCCCGCCACCTCCCTCCACTGCTCCATAAAACCACACCCTTAGTTAAAGCTGGGCCATTTTTTCTCACCTTTTTCTCCCTACTTAGACTACAAAGTCTGGATACTTTCGCATGAGGTTGTTTAAAAGTGTCAGTCCGATGTGGTAAAAGCAGAGCAGGCACAGTAATGGACCCTCTCCATCCAGATAAAATCTGTGAGTGAAACCCAGTGACATTCTCAGGTCAAAGCAATCGCCCACTCACTCGATGGTCTCTCGGATGATTGAAAATGGCTTAAGCAAGTACATATGGGTTTAAAGAGCCACTCAGAATGACTGAAAAGCAGGTTGTCCACAGAGAAGCCATGTCACTCTGTTGACAAATAAGCATGGGCTGAGCTGGCAGTGGGCTTCCTGGGGGCTCCTGGGCAGAGGAGTTGGAAGCGCCAGTGAGTGTGTGTGGGAATGAATGACAGAGCATGCAGCCCCTCCTGTTCCTAACTATTACATAAATGTTACATTTGTTAGGCTAGCTCCCTCCCCGATCACCCCCCAAGCAGTTCATAGACAATAAAACACCAGGAATCCCTGAAGAGTGGTAAAACGCTGACATGATTTAAGAAGGAAGACTCTGATAAGGAGATAAAAATCTAATAAACAGAGTCTAGAGAACCTTGGTTCGTCTCAGGCGCTTGCCAGTGTAAGCAAAACCCTCCCAAGGAAAACAAAAGGAACCTTAATCGTAAGGACATTCCACTCACAGACCATCTGAAGGAGAAAGTTAAGGCCGTGACCTCTGCAGGCTGCAGTTATGAGCACTCTGACAAGAAAATATTTGATTTGGTTCAAGAAGCAAAATTGGTCACTGGATTTTTTTAATATCTTTTTTCTTCAATAAAAAATAAATAAAAGAATGTATTTTGTATGTGCTTGAGAGAGAGTTGTGTAGACACGGTAAATATTTCTCCCACCCATGTAGTTCTGCTGTTTAACTTGGCCTTAATTTCTTCTTGGATTTTAATCAACCCCAGGAAAAGGTGGATTCACAGGCCCATTGATTTCCCTTTTTTAATTAACACAAGCCTCCCGAAGGCTAATCTCAAGTTTCACACGTGAATCTGCAAATATGGAAAGGCATACATTCTCTCCAAGAACCAGAATGAGAATCTGCGAAGCGGTGAGTTTATTGTTGAAGATCAGGGAGTACTAAAAGAATGTCTCAGTGTCTTTGAAATCTAGAACGGAGGATTCCACATAAAAATGCTTAAATGCACACAGGCTCCCAGGCTAACTCAAAACAAAACAAACCAACTCCTGTACAATGATTGAAATTCTGAGCAATTCTGCTACAACATTGTTTAAACATACATAATAAGAAACATTATGTAGTTATGTATGCTTTGGGTATTTAAAATAATAAGTAAAATTAGAGAAGGAGAGGAAAAGTTTTGTGGAGATTTAGAAGACTTTTTTCAATATACTTACAAGAGCTTTGATGCTTGCCGACACTGGTTTTCATTATGATTAGCTTCATTTTAAAATTTATGGCTTTCTTTTTCACTCACACAGGTGAGGACTACATTTACACTAATCGGGCATAGTTAGCTTATTTTTAAAATATTTACTTTTTCTCCCTAAGAGGAAGGAAAAGGAGACAGAGGTATAAATGGGCAAGATCTGGAAGAAAACAGAGAAGGAAAGAGATTAGGCAGGGCAGAGTGAGAACAAAATAGCCTAGGGTGGAATAGGCTGAGCTGGGAAGGGTGAAAGGAAAACAAAAACAGGCAGAGTTCTCTGGTCTTCCGACCCCTCTGGGCAGGCAGTCAGGAACTCTGGCTCCCAGAGCAGTGCCTTGCTAATTATCCTCAAGCACCAGTGGTTCAGGAAGGGGTGCCAGGGGAGGCACCAAGGAGGGCAGAGGAGCAGGCAAGAACATAGCCTTGGGTCATGCAGGAGAGGAACATGCTTTGCAAATATTCCCTGTTCTATGTGCTTAGAACCCTAGATGATAGAACATATTTTTTTGAGGTGGGGGCATATTTAGATTTAGAATTTTAGAGCTCTAAGGTACCCTGCCAAGAGAAAACTGGAGGCCATGCAGTTAACTTTTCCATATGCCTAGAAATTTGTTCGTTGAACTGAGCTCTTTTCGTAAGAGCAAACATATTTCAAGCAGGTAATTTTTTCTTTAATGACCAAACTCATTTCAAAGTGAA
Organism: Galeopterus variegatus; assembly: GCF_000696425.1. Classification (NCBI taxonomy): domain Eukaryota; kingdom Metazoa; phylum Chordata; class Mammalia; order Dermoptera; family Cynocephalidae; genus Galeopterus; species Galeopterus variegatus. The sequence continues at coordinate 936,741 of NW_007726618.1, read as the reverse complement.
GTGGAGATTCAACAATTACTTAATTAATATGATGATATTAGGTAAGAAATTGTTTTCCTCGGGCATTTGGAATATTTAGTCTACCCATGTTTATGTATTAACCAGACCACTAGTTTATTTGGTAATGTATAGACACAGCTGTAAGAGCCCAGGCTTTAATAGCATGCCTTCTTTGAGCATGAAAACAGGTCAAAATTGCCTATCACAAACTAGTTAGCAAAGTCTACAATTATAATAAAGAAAATTAAATTATATTAAATTAAAGAACTCTGAACCTTGACATCAGAAACATGTTAATTTGCTGTTTTTATCCAGATTTAGATATCTTATATTTGGGTTCATCTCAGCTAAAGTTATCCTGCTGGATAATAATGTTTAAGTTTAAGAACTATATAATCACAAATATGCTGTTTGGACAATGTATTTTATTTAGAAAGTGCATTAAAAGCTCATGCTTTGGAGCCAGGCAGCCTGAGTGCAAATCTTGGCTTCAGCATGTACCAGCTCTATGACCCTGAGCAAATTACTTAACCTCTGTGCCACTCAATTTTCTTATTTCTAAAATAAGGTAAAAAAATAATATTTATCTCAAAGAGGAGTTACGAGGATTAAATGTGTTAGTTTATGTAAAGTATTGAAATAGTGCTGAGCACATAGGAACAATTAGCTAATTTTAAAATTATAAAGTTAATACGTCCTTGTCAAATTTTTGTAGGATGTAAAAATGCATGTAAAAAGAAAAAAATATAAGATTTCTTAATCCTAATAGCTGAGGATGATTACTATCTTACCCAGTCCAGTTCTTATTCCATGTGTTTTTATCACAAAACTGGAATTATAGTGTATGTCTGCTTTTATTTCTTTTATCCAGTTTCTCATTAAGTAGCATATACATATATAGAGAGAGAGAGAGATAGATAGATAGATATAGACATAGTGTGTGTGTGTGTAAAACAAAGTTTAGTTAATCAAACTCTCTAGATGGTAACAAATGTATGCCATTATAAATAAAATACCATTCGTGTTTTTCCTGTATACCTCAGGTGATTAAAAATAAATATTGGACTATTATGTAGGGAATGCCAAAATAAAAAAAAGCAGTCATTAAATATTTTCAAATTTGAAAGCAAGGACACAACATAAGTTGAACTCTTTGAGGTTTCCATTCAAATTTAGAAAGAGGAAAGTGTCTATCCATCCATTCTTCATCACTCCCTCAAAAATCAATGTCTGGATTTCTCAAAATTAAAACTAAATAAATGATTGAAAACTTAAATTAGAAAATCCAGTATGAGGGCTGGCCTGTGGCTCACTTGGGAGAGCGTGGTGCTGACAACACCAAGTTGAGGGTTAAGATCCTCTTACTGGTCATCTTTAAAAAAAAAAAAACAAAAAACGGTATGAATGGTTTGATTTGATAACAAAAAATTAAGAACATAGACATCTCAATTGCATAAGCAATATTTGGGTACATTTGGAAACTCCGTTAATAACCACCGAGAAGTGTGAACCACAGTGGACATCTTCTGCAGGGTTGTTTGCTGACTTCTGGGGTGAGATGTGCTCCAAGCTGTTCTATGTCATCAAACATCATGGGTCATAAACAATTCTACTATCTCCACTTGAAATCAGAAATCTTTATGACACTTTATCTCAGTTTGAAGATGTCAGATTTTTTAACCTAAGCCTTTTTTTTTAAATTTCCAGGATGCAATTTGACTTCACAAATAGAGCAGCTCTCATTGTGGTTTCAAGGAGGCTGAACACAAAGCATTTCAGACCAATATGAGTTAGTTGCAATTTCAAAAAAATCTTCAGAATAATCATAAATGCATTCTTAACATTCATTTTAGTCTGAGTCCCTGCCTATTAAGTGTATTTAGTATTCTAAGTGCAGTTTGGGTTTTTCCAAATTCAAGTAATCTGAATTTTGGCTACAAAATAATTTTTTTTAACTTTTTTGAAAAGAGAAGGGTTAAGAATAATAACCCCAAATGTATTTATAGAGATAAAGTAAAAGGATAAAATGCAGTGATAGATATAAACACAGCACAATAGAATGCTCGATGGATCATCTCATCCCTTAAGTGTAGACTAAATTTATTTTGTAAGACAGCGTGCTCTCATTATCATTTTAAAGAAGCACTCATTATTACTTGACAATTTTTAAATATCAAGGAATGCCCTGGAAAAGGGAATTTATTAAATTGGTCTGAAACAGTGAGCACTTTCCAAACACTGTATTAAAAAGCCCTTTTGTACTTATTGTTCACTTTTCTAGAACAATGAAAGACAAGATGTAGATACTTTCCTATTTTATTTCAAAAGTAACAATTGCTTATAGGGACATGTAAAAAATTACCAAAAAATCTGTGATTTCTCCCTTGTTTCAACTTTCAATATTTCATCTCTTTGAAGATGACAAAAGTTTAATGTTTGGACATTTGTTTCTTCATAGTGTGACAAATATAAGCATACATACATAAACTATATATAGCCATAGATATGCATATATATATTATCTGTAAACATACATGACTATACATAAACTTGTAAACAGTAAACAAATAGAATCATGTCATATATTATTTTGTAATTAGTTTTTTAACATTAATATATTAAAATATCTTTTTCTTTTCAATACCTACAGATTTAATTTTTTTGTTAATATTTTTACTTATACGTGAATAAAGATTTTGGTTTTATATCTTGCCATGATAACTGCTTGAAATGTAAAAAATTCAATGAAATATTCTGGAGAGTTCTTTGGAGGAAGTTTAATTTCAAAGGGACATTAAATAACTGTCCATACTGGATTAAAAAATGTCACTCTCTCAATTGTATTGTACGTAGATAGGCAAATGTTTTGCCAAAACAACATGTGCCCAAAGATTTGCAATTGAAGATTATCTATTATTACTGCCCGACTCCACAATTGTCTATTTTGCTTTGGTAAAACCCTGATGGGATGGATTGTATGGCCACGAAGAATTTCTAGAAGCAAATACATAAGACTGTGCAAGACAAATTCTGGGGAAATCGATTTGTATAAAATTTAGACAGAATTTGAGGAAAAGATGGGTTGCCTCAGTTATGTACACCACATCCACCCCAAGCAGCCTGAACACATTTCTCAGGCTGCTGTCTAAATGATATGTGACCTGCAGTGTGGAAGGAATGGCTGGAAGGTAATGGTCCTTATTCAAGTGGAAGCTGAGGACCTTACTCCTTTTGTTCAATCTCCTGATTTCTTCTTCTCACCCTCTCTCCAAGGAATAAGATCCTTCTCTAATTGCATCGTGACCCTTGGTTTGCCATCATCTGCAATTAGAGCAAACCTCTTGCTGCAGAACATTTCATACCATGAAAACTTGTCACCATTTTTCCTTCAAAAGTGGTAATGCCTTGATATCTGCTGATAAACAATTAATCCAAATTCCCCTCTTTTCCTTTTCTTCACAAAGAGTTTCAAAGCATAATATGAAAAATTGAGACATGCATTTGCTTTTTCTGACAACCAGTGAGAAGACATAGGCCTTGATGTAGAGATATGGGAGAAAACAAGACGCCTTTGCCCAAAGAAAAAGGGAGGTGGGAGGGGAAAAACGACATGGTTTAGAAAAAAATCTAAAGGCAGAATGAAAAATTGAGACATGCATTTGCTTTTTCTGACAACCAGTGAGAAGACATAGGCCTTGATGCAGAGATATGGGAGAAAACAAGACTCCTTTGCCCAAAGAAAAAGGGAGGTGGGAGGGGAAAAACGACATGGTTTAGAAAAAAATCTAAAGGCAGACTATTCTTCAATGCAAGTAAACAATCAGATTGACCTATCACATATCTGTTGCAAAAGACAATTATCCAAATTCTCATGCTCTGTTTGAAGTCTTTCCATCAGAACTCTATGGAAAAAACATTTGCACTAATGCTCCCCTGGCCCTCCAAGTGGCACATTTTGAATTCTATAAACCAATTCATTCCTTTGCCACATTCTTCCCCCCGCCCCCCTCACCGCCACTCCCTTAACGTGTATTCTTAGCCAAGGAAGAAGTCAGAGCCAGTTACTATACACAAATCATCTCCTGGCTGAAGTTTTTGGTGGCAGCCAAGAGAGGGGAAGGGGAAAAAAATTAGAAAAATTTCAATTTCAGGACCATTATTATTTTCATTAATCATAAGAGGCGCTGTCACCCCTGTCCTTATTCTTTAGAAGGAGATCTATTATACGGTCCATTTAGTCCAAGCCATATTACCTCATATGTTTTCCTGGCTGACCAAATAAGACTTAAGAGATAAAACAATTTACTGTTCATTATGATCCGTGTCACTGGAATCAATCTATTAACCTACATTAACTGGATATGTGACGATATCTCACATACACGCTTCCTCGGTTTAAAGAAAAGGCAAGAGACTGGGGAGGGGACAGGAGGAGTCGGGGGGAAGGAGAGGGAAGGAAATCAGGGCCCATAAAGTGCAGCAGACGTATAATTTGCCAGGCGAATACAACTTCATTTTCCAGTACCCACTGCTGCTCCCTCCACATCTTCACGCAGCCCCTGACCTGTAAAGAAGTCTAACAAATTGGCTTCTATTGTGGAGCCAAAAGGTGCCATCAAAGAAGGGACGGTTCGCTGGTCCTAAAGTATGATGGGAAATCTCAGGCTGGAATAAAGAGCTGCCGTTTTATGAAGTTAACCCATTAAGGTTAAAAGCAAGCACGAAGCCCCAGCTGGTGGGCAGCAGCTCCAGGAGGAGCAAATTCCTCCAGCCCCGACAGGGAAGGCAGCACCAGGTAAGGCAAGAGCCACAGCAAGCTGAAACAAAAATAATCATCACCCTCCGACTGCAAGCAGAAACTCCCCCTGCTGTGTCTCTGGACAGCACCCCTGTTTCCTCTCTCTCCCTCTCTCTCTGTCACCATGAATGAATGAAGGATCATAAGCACCTCAAGAAAGGAACGTGAATCAGTGGTGGTCTTCTTGATGCATCCCTGCATGGAAAACTAACTTGAGAGTAAACAGTAGAGAGGTTCAGGTGGTGCGCATCTCCAGAATGTGACTCCAACATCCCATTTACACTGTGTGTGCAGCTGCTCGCTAGGAGCTCATCTCAGCATTGACTCCCGTGCTGTAAACTCCCCTCTCTCTGAGATTCGAAAGCTCAGTCCATGGCTGCCCGCAGCCCACAGGCAAACCCTTCATACATGGTTCACTAATCCAGACCGTCCACGCTGCCAAGGAGTTGAGCGTTGTTAATGCACAGCCACAGCAGGTGTGCCCAGTGTGGATAAGCCACCACCTACTTCCATTCCAGAGTGGCAGAGAAACCTTAAGACTATGTTCATTCTCTTTTCATGGGTGACTTGGTCTACTAATTATCATAGGAACCTGAAGGATAGAAATACGAAACTTTGTTATTCATTCAAACTTCTTGGACCTAGGAAGAGGTAAGAACCCCTACTCAATCACTGGCTGTTCTCTAGCTCAGGATATAATTGGTGTGAAAAATCTTCCATGGGTGCAGAGCTGTGGGTAAGGGGTGAAGGGTAAGAGTAGAGATGCATTTCTTGGCAGCTGTGCAGGAGCTATTGCATTCTTATACATCCTGTTCTTGAGAACAGGAAGTGGAAAGCACTTGGCATGATTCATAATCTGTGTCATTCCTAACTGGTAAAAGACTAGGATCACAGAAATGTTACTCACAAACACAAGGAATGCTGAAGAAGTATAGAGTTCTTTTGTGTGCTGGTGATGTCATTACACCTCCACGTGGGTTTCCATGGGTGCTTCTCTGGGCCAGGCCAGTGAAGTCCTGTTACTTCTGGTCCATATCACCAGTGAAAGGTGCCCATGCTGTCTGTTCTCTTTTGCTCAGAAGAACCGACCAAAAAAAGGTAAACAAAGCTAACTTTGTCGTTGTTGTTGAAATGAGAAAAGATAGTTTGAACTATATTTTAACACCAAAAAAACCTTATTGCTTGCAAACTTTTAAAGCACCTTAAGCATCCTAGATCAAAGTGTTTGACCCATGTTTGTCTTCAGTCTCTTCATTTTTTTCTCTGTCTTCATTCTCTATGGTTCCATGGGTGGCCATCGTTGGAGACTAGCTGCCGCAGTGGATAAAGGGATGGCCTCACTACAAAGTGACATTTGAGCAGAGCACAAAAGGAAGTGAGGAAGCAAGCCATGGGGACATCTGGAGGAAGAGATTTCCTAGCAAGGTGAACACAAAGTACAAATTCCTGAAGCAGGAGTATTTTTGAAGTGTTTGAGGGAAACAAAGATGCCAGAATGATTGAAAAAAGGTAAGATTAGTGAAGAAAATAGAGAATGAAGTCAGAAAGGGAGCGAGAAGAAAGCTAATGAATAGCCTTAAAGGCCATTGTAAGGACTTTAGATTCTATTTTGAGTTATACGAGAAGCCAACTAATGTGTTGAAGCAGAAGAATGATATGATCTGACTTTTGTTTTAAAGGCTCAGTCTGATTGTTACACAGGATAAAGGCAGAAGGGGAAAAAGAGAGAGGCACAAAACAACTTATTACAACTATCCAGGCAACAGAAAATTAAAGCTTAGATCAGGGTGGTAGACGCTGTAAGAAGCAGATTCCAATTATAGCTTGAAGGCAGAGCCTTTCAAGTTCCCTGATGGACTGACTGTGCTCTATGGCAGAGTGACAGGAATTAAAGATGGTGCAAGTAGTCTCTCTCTCTCTCTCTCTCTCTCTCTCTCTCTCTCTCTCTCTCTCTCTCTCTCCTTCTTTTGCAACTAGAAGAATGGAGTTGCCATTTTTACAATGGAGAAGGTTTAATGAGCTATAGGTTGGGAGGAGTGGCCATGAGGAGTTTGTTAAGTTTGAGATGTCTATTAGACATCCAAGTGGAAATTAAAAAGCATATCCTTGAGTATAAAAGTTTCTAGTTCAGAGGAAATTCCCAACTAGAGATATATATTTTGGAGTTATCAGAATATTGGTAGATTTCTTGAGATTAAGTAGAGTCAGTGTAAAGAGAGAAAATTTGAGAATGGGTTCCTAAGACATGGTAAGGGTTAGAGGCTGAAGAAATGAGAAGACACCAGTAAAGGGGCATATTAAAGGAGTGGCCAGGGAAGTAGGAGGAAAACCAAGTGGGAACAAAGTCCTTGAAACCAAGCGAAGAGACAGTCTCAAGGAGAGATTGACCAATTTGTCAAGTCAGCTCAAGTGAGTTCAGGACTGAGAACTGACGTTTGACTGAGCAGTGTGAAAGTAAGTAATAACCTTGACAAGGGTATTAGTAGACGATGAAAACCTAATTAAAGTGTGTGCAAGAGAGAAAAGGAGGGAAAGAATTGTAGACAGTTAGCACAGACCACTCTTTCTGGGTAGTTTGTAATAAAGGGGAGCAGGGAAATTGTTAAAACCTCTAAGGGAGTGGCATCAAGAGAGGGTAATCTCAACTCACATATCAAAAGATGCTCTAAGGAATTCTCAGTGACTAGGTCTCTTCCTTACCTGTTGCCATGACACTGGTCTAACACCTGCCTGTAAGGTCTGTTTATCACCCTGTTAGTGAGCCAGTTCTAGACATAGAAATGAGATCCTCCATGACAAAGAGGCTCAACTTGGCATGCACTCTGTAAACAGAGCATTCTCACCCATTCCTCATTCCAACCCAAAGCTAGCAATCCAAGCCATAGAGCAGTGAAATGGTGGAGACTGCAACTGACGTTTGACTGAGCAGTGTGAAAGTAAGTAATAACCTTGACAAGGGTATTAGTAGACGATGAAAACCTAATTAAAGTGTGTGCAAGAGAGAAAAGGAGGGAAAGAATTGTAGACAGTTAGCACAGACCACTCTTTCTGGGTAGTTTGTAATAAAGGGGAGCAGGGAAATTGTTAAAACCTCTAAGGGAGTGGCATCAAGAGAGGGTAATCTCAACTCACATATCAAAAGATGCTCTAAGGAATTCTCAGTGACTAGGTCTCTTCCTTACCTGTTGCCATGACACTGGTCTAACACCTGCCTGTAAGGTCTGTTTATCACCCTGTTAGTGAGCCAGTTCTAGACATAGAAATGAGATCCTCCATGACAAAGAGGTTCAACTTGGCATGCACTCTGTAAACAGAGCATTCTCACCCATTCCTCATTCCAACCCGAAGCTAGCAATCCAAGCCATAGAGCAGTGAAATGGTGGAGACTGCAGTTCCTGATTGAAACAAGCTATCAGCTGGTGGATTCTGCAGAGCTGATGCCATGGGTAAAGACTGGGGAACTTAGAAAACTCCTCTGTGGCTTTCTCTGCCTCCCCTCTGAATGGTGACCATATAAACAA
>NW_007726618.1:925945-927311 GCF_000696425.1 Galeopterus variegatus | reverse complement strand
TCCTTCATGAGAGCTTCCAATTGAGGACCCAAACAACTACTCTGTTAAAAGCATTGTAGGGTAACCAAATGAAAGCAGGATGGGTAATCAAAAGGACTGAGTCTTAGTTTAAGGGTCATCCAAAAATTTATCTTCTAAAACTTGCTTAATTTTCTTGGCTTTGGATCCCCCATTCCCCATAAGGTGCTGGGCTAGATCAATGATTTTAAGTGGGCCTCCATAGCTCGTCCTGGGAGAAGGCAGGAGGGTCCCATCCACACTCCTTTTTCAACCAGAGAAGCATTGTTTAATTCTGCTTTATATATTGGACTTCCACCTAAGGTTTTGTTTGAAGAGAGATTTTTTTTTTCCTTTTTTTTTTGTCTTTTTTCGTGACCGGCAACGGATCGCAACCCTCGGTGTTGCTTGCAACCCTCGGTGTTGCTCCCGCACCTTGCTCAGCCAGTGAGCGGCCGGTCTGTATGTGGGACCCGACCCCTCGGCGGGAGCGCCGCCGCGCTTCCCAAGCGGCACACTGTAGCAGTGCGCCACCGTGCCGGCCCTGAAGAGAGATTTTTGCCATTAAAATACATTTGAAAATTTACTGGGCTAGAAGAACTCTAAGTTTCTTTCATCTTGAAACTTCTATGAATGTGTTACTATGCACTCAGGACAACTGGATACATTGAATGAAAAATTGAATGTATATAAAAATGTGTGTGTGTTGGGGGGCTGGATACATTTGCACGTAGGAGCCATAGTTAAAGTCTCCCCTGGGAGCCCTGATGCTACCCTGGCCCCCACAATCCCTCTGTGCACTCTTGTTCATTTCTCATTGTGAAGACGGGAAACAAAATGAACTGGAGAGGTTGGTTAGTGGGAGGTGAAAGATAAAACGCTAGTGTCATCAAGACCAACCCTTAATTTTTTGGAAGCTGGGGAAATTGCACTCTGGGGGCTTTCAAGCAGTTTGTTCCTTCCAGGTGGAGACTGGAATTTGCCTTTTAAACAGACCCTCTGTATATAAAGGAAGAGGCTATTTTGGTGAGACCTTTTAATTAACCTTTTGTTCCTTGGAGAAACTTCAGTGCTTCAAAGCAAAATGTTAAGCATGCTGGTAAGTTAAGAAAATTGGAAGGTTTGGTAAAGCTGCATCCCAGCAGAAGCACAAGTGGATCCCCACTTCTACTGCTAGTTGTGGCTTCTAGAGTGGCATAGCACTTCCCCTTCCAGCCCACCCCCGGCTTTTAGCAAAGTGCTTATAAATGCCTGGTCAAGTCTCAATGGTGATGTGGAAAATTACGAAAAGCGGCATGCATGGCTTCCCAGAGTCCCGAGAAGACAGCAGCTGTGTCCAGGGAACTATGGTCTCAAAGGAGTCATCAGA
>NW_007726618.1:905216-925463 GCF_000696425.1 Galeopterus variegatus | reverse complement strand
CAGAGTCCCGAGAAGACAGCAGCTGTGTCCAGGGAACTATGGTCTCAAAGGAGTCATCAGAGTGTGTGAGCTCCATGAGAGAAGGGGTTCCCATGTTGACAGTTGTATCTCTAGCCCCAGCAGGTCTCAGACAGCACGACTGATTTGCTGCATCCTGGAAGCTAGGACAGCCATGGCATAAGGAGGGTGGAGTAGACTCATCACACGGCGGGGTGAGGCAGTAATATGGGAGCCTGCTGGAGGAGCTGGGGGACAAGTAGAGGGGGGTTAACATCTAGAAATCGTGCTTGTGCAATTAAACATTGGAACCAAAAGGGAGGTCAATTTATTCTGCAGCCACAGGCTGAGGGGGCCAGTCACATATCTACCACAGGAGATTAACAGAAAAGATTCATCCCTGAATGCAAAACTATAAATAGGTTCAACCAACAGAACTCTAAATGGACAACTTCATTCAAATTTTTGGATTCTAGAACTCTGTAGCATATTCTGGTCTTGGAGAGAAGGAAAAAGCCCTAGAAGCAACATTTTGCTGGTTTATCTCCCTCACGGTCTGACATTTTCTTTGTATTCTATCAATGATTCTCTCATTGTAAAGTCAACCCAATTCCTCAAATAAAGTCTTATATTGACGGGGAAAACAACTCTCTTTCTTCTCTTCTGCTGCTCTTCTTGCTTATTCTTTAACCTTGCTAAAATTCTTTATAGACTCAAAGTCAGCTATTAGTAATAATTTGGCAATCTGTAAAGGAAAGAGAAATCACCTGATGTCTTAATTCTTGGTACATACTAACCACTTAATATATGGGAATGGTTATTGTTACCATTATTGTTATTATTATTATTGATAATATCTGTCTCCCTCTAGTCCAAATTATAGACCAGCACTGTCCAGTAGAACTTTCTTTTTTTAATGCAAAATATTTTGCCATTTACATATCTGTGGCATACAGTGTGTTGTTTCAATACATGCATATATACTGCACAGTGATTCACTTGGAGTAGATAGCATAGTTTTGTATCCATTGTCCACCACTTCTCCGCTCTCCCCCCTTGCCCCTGGCCTCTGGTAGCCATTATTCTACTCTCTACTTCTATGAGAACCACCTTTTTTTTTTAGATTCCATGTGAGTGATATCGTGCAGTATTTGTCTTTTTGTGCCTGACTTACTTCACTTAACATGATAGTTTCCACTGTCCAGGAAAATTTTCTCTAACAATAGAAATGTTCTCTATCTGTGTTGCCATGTACAAAGCCACTAGCCACTTGTGGCTGTCCAGTACTTAAAATGAGGCTACTTCAACTGAGAAACTAAAGTTTCAATTCTACTTAATTTAAATAAATTTACATTTAAATAGTTACATGACAAAATTTACATTAAAACAGCCACAGAACAGTACAGGTCTAGACCCATTTTTCTGGCATGAGGGATGGGACATCCTTCTTTTTTAAACCTGTGGTTATAGAACTTGCATCAGGACAATCTGGAGGACTTGTAAAACCACAGATTGCTGGGCCCCAATCATAGGTGTAACCTGAAAATGTGCATTTTAACAAGTGATGCTGATGTTGCTGGTCCCAGGACCAGAGTTTGAAAACCACTGCTTTAGAGCCATCCCATGGTTCTCAATTCTGGATGCACATGAGAATCACATGCAGAACTGATGCCCAGGATATGCCCTGGAAAAAAACAAAAACAAAAACATATGTTTAAAGCTCCAAGCCATTTCTTTGTACAGCCAAGAATTCAACAAAATTCTTAAATCAGAGGCATGTTGAATTAGGTCAGTGTTTCTCAAACTGAAATGTGCTTATCAATTACCTGGAGATCACGAGAAAAAGCAAATACTATTTAATTAGGTCTGTGAGGGACCCAGGAGTCAGCATTTCTAATATGTTCCCAGGTTCTCCTGATGTTGCTGATCCAAAGACCACAGTTTGAATAACAAGGGATTAGATGATCTGATCACTGAGGTTGATGCTAATCTTCAGATTCTGTGATTCTTGAACTGGTCAGACTATGTGAAGCCTGCATGCCCACAAGAGTCTAGTGCTGCTGGAAGAAAAGAGAGTGCAGCAGACAGAGTAATGACAAGACTGGCATGACCCGGGAAGGAGGAGACAAGCAGCCCATGCAAGGCAGCTGGGTCCTCGCCTGAGGCTGCCAACTTGAATTACACAGGCCAGCTCCTTCCTTAGAGCAGGAGAAGAGCAGGTGGAATCAGACCCATGGCTAGCAATATCTTTGAAAGCTTCATGTAGGGTTCAAAGCCTATGAAACAGCTCCACTGGTTCCTGTTCATGGGAAAAGGGAGCTGGAAACCAGACAGCCCTACAGTTAAACAGGTCAGTTTCAGGCTCAGAGCTGGCAAGCTGTCCATTGTTAGGATCCTTTAAATTAAGAAAGAAAACCAAATGTTGAAGCTTCTGTGACATGATTGGATAATAACCAAGGGGCAGTATAGTACTTGTAATGGCAAATATAAAGAAAGCTTCATGTTTCTTCTTCTCATTCCAGGTCAAAGGTGAATTCCAGTTGAGGCTTAGAGTTAAACAGTTATAGTGAGGTAAAGAGAAAAAGAGAAGGTACCAATTTCCCAAGGAGGATGCCAGGAAAGAGTTTCTTCAGGGGAGGAGATAAGCATTGAAACCAGACAGCCCTACAGTTAAACAGGTCAAGAATAATTGGGAGTTAAAAATCCTGCCAAAACTATTCCTTTGCAAAGCTATATTTTCTTTCCAAAGTGGTTGCCACTGGTGCCCTACAATCATAGAATCAAGAAGAAAGAAAAATGTTTGTTTCCATACAATTGTAGTCCACTTCCATGAACTTTAATATTGATGATTGTCAGGTGGTCCACATAATGTTTTTTCTTCCCCCAAAAGGGGAAAAAAGTTGTACTATCCAAAAGGCAAAACACCTCTTCTGAATTTCAAGTAGACAACCAACTAGGCCATACCAAGAGCTGTAATAAATGGTACTCAACAGCAATTCAGAGAAACCAGAATGAATCTCTCCAAACGTGTTTGCTGACAAAACCTTCTAATTCTCTGTCTCTGTCTCTGTCTCTCTCACACACATGCTCATGCACACACACACACACACTGTTACCTACAGAATTGATACTATAATAATCCAGGATGCCACATAGAGGGTAAACAGCACAGGAATGCAAAGACTGTTTTAAAGATAGAACTCAACTAGATTCTTCAGCAATCTTGTTTTCTGCTGAATTAGGAATCTCAGACAAGAATATTTCTCTGGTCTCCAGTAAAAATGACTATTTGTTCAACTAGATTCTTCAGCAATCTTGTTTTCTGCTGAATTAGGAATCTCAGACAAGAATATTTCTGTGGTCTCCAGTAAAAATGACTCTATTTGTTCTTTTTCAGCCCCCCACCACCCAAGGGTCCTGTCCCAGAACAAAATGAATAATGATGCTTTATTTTTCATAGTACCTTTCCCCAAGAAGTTCATGATGCTTTAGAAAACTGACCTTGTAAATCTTCACAACATCCTTGAGAGGTAGAAAGCAAGTCCCCCCATCCTATCCCACCCCTGCTATTATACAGGTGAGGAAACTGAGGCATGCCCAGTGAGGGAGAGCGATGTGCTGGGGTCTCTAACTATAAAGCCTAAAAAAATGCTTTATTTTTATTTGATTTTATTGTATTTTTCCTAAGTCAGTCCCCTCAGTGCATGAATGCTTTCCTTATTGTGTCAGTATCCTCAGGCGTAACATACTAATTTCAAAATTCAAGAAAATGTCTCCACTTTTTTTTTAAATGCATTATACTAATTACAGCTGAATTATTTAAATAGTGGGCCATTAAATAAATGTGTATGAATCTGTGTACCTGCGTGCTGGCTGCGTATGAATAACAAACATGGTTTGGAGTTGTGGAACTTGCTTCAACACTTTTAATGTGTATTGGAAAGACAAGAATCTACTCGACTCTGTTGGCCTCCAGAATGAACTGAATTCTGTCCCCGTCCAGGTCTCTCTTGATACCATGAGATAACAAGCTGCAGATGTTAGCAGATTCAGAGCCATCCAGTGATAGAAATGAGACCTCAGTGACTAATCGGTGGCTCTCTGACCTTGCCCTTGTCCCCTTTCCTCCAACTCCAACTCCTGCAACATTCAAATATGCACTAGAGAGGCAAGGCTCACTAAGGAGCAGGAGCTCTGAGCAGTAATATCATGGACATGCTTCCTGACATTAACACCCCTCCTCCTTCAGTGCTGGCCTTTTAAATAGCAGAGAATTTAGCACTTGGACTTGGACATTTCATGGTTATGCTCAAAGCATGGTAATTATCTTGAAAATTCATATAAATGGCAAACTTATGGCACTCCATGAGTCAACTTGCTCAGGATCTCTAAGCAATGTAATTAATGACACTCTTCTTACTGCTGGGGATAGGGGGTGGGGCATCTTTTGCAAGACAGGTAGCTTAGGATGCCTTAGGCTAGTGACACTAGGGATCATTAGAAAGAATTTAAAGGAGGACACCAGATAAATAGAGATGAATTCAACTGGTATAGATTTTTCAGATGATTGAGCATTTAAAGATGCATCTTTTCTCCTACATTGAGCACTGAAACAGAATATTCCCACGCAACTGATCAATAAAATATTATTTATTCCTTCATGTATCTGTTTTCCTCTTTTGACCAGTTTTGATAGTATCTAATCAATATCAACCTTGCTCTTATACAGCTTGTTAGAGATAAATCTTGTTCTACACAAAGGAGAAAGCTTGCCAGTCCCCCTTCCCTCTCGGTTTGGGTCCCTAACCTCAGGGTTAATACTCCTAGTGCTGAATTTCACCACTTCATAAGAAAACCCACTCCAGCTTCAACTGCTGGAATCTTTTTCTTATTTGGTGTCCGATCTCCTTCTCCATCCATTCCACTCATTTGCCCCAGTTTAGTCCACTAGAATGATACACTCATAAATCTCTTCTGTCTCCCAAATATTTAAAAGCAGCAATAAGCCTCACCCCCACCCACACCCCATATTTCTTTCCCAATATATTAACTGTCACCCTTTTACTCCTTTTTATTAAGTCAATTCTGTGGTATGCTAAGCATTAATATAAGGAAAATAAAGGACTGCCCTTTTTAATTAAATATAGAGTTAACTCACCAACTTAGATTCGCACAGTATCCTCAATAAGATCACAGAGGAATAACATGGCTATTGGAAAAGGACATCTAAGCCCTTTATGGCTAAGTCCAGCAGGGCGGGGGCTGAAGGTGGCTTAGGCTTAAAAGAACATGGGATAACTGAGACTGAATTTAAACGAAACTAGAGAATAAAACGTCTGGAAAAGAAAATAAAAAGATAATTATGTCTTACAACAATTACCCTGACTATGAAGCAAAATTAGCATAGTCCTTTCTAATTTAAATGTGTTGAAAGTGGCCGAGCATGACAGCAGAAAATTACAAGGTTTACGACACAGGCTTTGGTTAAAGCGATGGCAATCGGATTATTCTAGCTTTTTTTTCTGCTGATAGCAATGGTGATAAAGTTACCTATAAATATTAACTGCTTAATGCTGGGTGAGGTTTTACATTGCTGGAAAATAGAGAATCATTCCATACTTGAAATGAGTTCTGTGTATTTCGTTTTCATTTAGTTTAATATTGGTTTGTTTTAATGCATTACTCATAGGTTCAATTACTTTTTAATGCCAAATAATTTTTTATTTTGTCCTTCCTCCTGCCCTCCTTCCTTCCTCCTTCCTTTCTTTGTTTCCTTCTTTCCATGTTTGGTCCAAGAGGAAAGTGCAGAAGTCTTAGAGATGGGTTCCTTACAAGGAATTTTTTCACCTTCTCCAACTTTCTCATAATGAGGATCTTATTCCAAAGCCTCAATTTCCAATTTAACTATAGCTTCATTTCCAATCAAAAGTTCACTGAGCTGCATAACTGTCTTCAGTTCACTCTGCAGCATGCTTTTCTCAACTGTTGTGTCTGTACAACATGACCTATGTGAATTTCATAGCACTTTCTCGCATTTCTTCTTATTGCTCTGTTTTTATATAGGAGCATTCATCTGGTCAATACTTTGTGCATTACTCTCAGCCTCCTCATCTAATCACACAAAGTAAAACCTACCTCTATTTACTAAATGTCATTTCATGGTTTTAGGATCTCGCATTTCTTCTTATTGCTCTGTTTTTATATAGGAGCATTCATCTGGTCAATACTTTGTACATTACTCTCAGCCTCCTCATCTAATCACACAAAGTAAAACCTACCTGTATTTACTAAATGTCATTTCATGGTTTTAGGAAAAAAATGACCATTTTCTGGGTAGGCAAAGTAGATAATTAGGCTCACATTCATAAACAAACATTAATCAAGGGTCAACGGTTAGGTGGGTTGTGTAGGCAACTTAATAAAAGATTTAACCCAGGGTTTCTAAATCTCAGCACTATTAACATCTTGGCTCAGATCTTAGGCTCACATTCATAAACAAACATTAATCAAGGGTCAACGGTTAGGTGGGTTGTGTAGGCACCTTAATAAAAGATTTAACCCAGGGTTTCTAAATCTCAGCACTATTAACATCTTGGCTCAGATCTTTTTTTTTTTTTTCTGTAGGGTCTGTCCTATGCATTGTAAGATATTAGCATCATACCTGCCCTCTACACACTAGCCACCATAGAAACCCCCTTAACTTGCACCCCCAGTTTTGATAGCAAAAATGTCTCCAGACACTACCAGATACCCTGGGGGTGGGGGAGGAGGACAAATCCCCCTAGCTGAGACCCATGGATTTAACTCTATCAAAATAATTCTTCAATAGTGGGTAAAATAAATAACACACTGTAACACACTAGTCTTAATAGGATTAGTTTGTCTGTCACACATGTCCAGTTATTGGCACTAGGAACTTATAATGGTCTAAATGAACTAGAAAAATTTCATTGAGCTACTAGCAACAGAGACCTGAAGTAATCATAGTAGTAGTTTCAATAAGGTAGTAGCTTAGTTTTCTATTATTCTAAAGAAATCTGGAAGTAGGGCTCCATGGTACTGTCAAGGGCCAGTCTGACATCTGTCTTTTTGTTTTATCATCCGTAGAGCTTGGCTCTCCTGATCCAGCTCCCAGGTATAGGTGGAGTGCCAGCCAAGTTGTTCAAGTTCTAAAGTGGAAGGAAGAATGGAGACTGGTAGAACAAAAAGGAGCACAGGGAATGTTCTAGAAGCCCCACGACTACCTGGAAGCTGGGAGCAAGTCTAGGAAGGGTATATTGCAAGTGAACTATTGTTCAGTGCAAAGAAAAAATAAAGGAGAATGTATGTTATGTTCATAATTAGCAGAGTCTCCTATTCATTTCTTCTTATTCAGGCAAATACTTCTTACACATTTACCATGTGCTAGACACTCTGCCAGGCAATGGAGATAACAAGATATAGAATGAACTTTGCTATCTGGGAGCCTTTAATCTATAGGACTAGGCAAGTATGATGGTTAATTAAGTAGTGAATGAATAGATTGCAGCTGTTATAAATGCTACAAAAACACAGAGGACGCTCTAAGCCTCTTGGAGGCAAAATGGATTTTTCCTATTTTTTCAATACCTATAAGTAGCTTAGTATATATTACATGCTCAGTAAACCTGTGGGGACAGATGTATTGTCTGATTTGGTACCCATCAGGCTGCTTCAGACATTACCTTAATTAGTCCTTATGTGAATTTCTGAAATCTACATTACAGCATAGCTACACCAAAGTCCATCAGTTTCAATTGTCTTTTAGTTTCACAGATTATTTTAAGTCTATGTTGCAAAAAAAAAAAAAAAAAAACTATCATAAGTAAACTCTTGCAGAAATTGTATTCCCATATTAAGCAAATTAAACTTCATTGGCATGTATTTGTACCAGAAAGGCCAACTACTCAAATATTGTTATTTATTAAATTATTTCTGCAGTAAATTATTAAGAATTTTGTTCAACAACTTTACAAGTTGGGAGGTTCAAAAAACAAAATTAAGGGCCAGCCCGTGGCTCACTCGGGAGAGTGTGGTGCTGATAACACCAAGGCCAGGGGTTCGGATCTCATATAGGGATGGCCGGTTAGCTCACTTAGGAGAGCGTGGTGCTGACAACACTAAGTCAAGGGTTAAGATCCCCTTACCAGTCATCTTTTTATAAAAAAATAAATAAATAAACCCAATAGTTCCTCCCAAATCTTATTTTTCTAATCTTTTTTTTTGCATTTATATCCAGCTTCTTATGTAAATAAGCTCTCTGTTGCACATGAACGATGTAAAGTTGTTTTAGAGGAATCTAGAAGTCAATGCAATTGGGGAGTAAATAAATTCATTTCAACCATATTAACCTTAAATGTTACGCTGATTTGTGCAGCACCTACACTTACTCACAGTCATACACAAACGCATCCAGAGACACATAAATAAGAGACTGTCAAAAGAATCCCCATTATTATCCAGAACCATCCAGTCAGTTCAGAAAACAATAACAATTGAAATATGTCTGTACTAGAAGACACCTTCCTTTTATTGCCTTGAAAGATATTTCTCTGTGGTTTTCTTTTACTACATGAGAGCAATAGGCAAACTCAGGAACAATAACAATTGAAATATGTCTGTACTAGAAGACACCTTCCTTTTATTGCCTTGAAAGATGTTTCTCTGTGGTTTTCTTTTACTACATGAGAGCAATAGGCAAACTCAGGAAATTTTCTATTTCTTTTGTGAACCTAAACTACCACACTCTCTTATAAGCATTGTGTAAATAAATCCCTAATCTGAAATTTTGATTTTCTACTGCTACTCAAACTTCATTAGAAGAAAAGTCTTAAAGATGACAAGTTTCATAGTCATTATGTGGCTTAATCTCTAGGAGATAAGTTGGCAACGAAGCTCATCTCCCCCATCCCCCCAAAATAAAAACAGCCAAATCCATTTCTAGCTCCAAAAGCAATGAAAGCTACAGAACCATTATATCTGTGACTATTTAGACTTAGAGGTAAATTTGTCTATGGGCACTAAAATTTACTCATATTTGACCATTCTTGAGAATCACCAACCTAAAGATATTTAGAAAATTACTCAAGCAATTCATAAAAAATAGGTACTCAATAATTAAGCAAGTATACCAACTGAAAGTACAACTAATATTAATGAAATAAGAAATAATTAGTTAAAATTTGGAATGAAAGTTATTTATATCCATGAATGGATAAAGCATATCTTATTCGTATCCACTGAAACAAATATGTTCCTACCTGCACTACTTAGATAATTGAGGCAAACCTGATGGAAAGTTTTACTGGTACATTATTTGCATTATCTGAATGGTCTCCTGGCATTATATATTTGATACTATTAGTGCCAACCTGGAAAAGAGCAATCAGTTGGTATTAAATACAAATGTTTGTATTATATTAATATTTTCTACATTTCCTAGGGCCTGACTTTTTGATTGAAGCCCATGGAGGTCTAACTTCAGGTCCAAATCCAGAGTGGTGGTGAGGAGGAAGGTAAACTCACTGGAGCAGGGCGTGAATGGGTCGTGTTAGCTGGAATGATCATTTCTGAAGAAACACATTTTTCGGTGTTTGAATGAGTTTCCCTAAGAATAGATTTAAATTTATAATTCGATTTTTAAAAAAGCTTTGTCATATTTTTCTCCTTTGAATTCTCAAGATAGCTCTTCAAACCTCCCTTTTTCTTTCAAGAACCTGATCAGTTGTTTCATTCAGTATTTTGACATTTGATGTGATTTGAGTCTATTTTTTAAGATATTAACCTACGTTTGTTCAGTAAACTTTTTTATTTTAGAACATTTTTAGATTTACAGAATTATTATGAAGTAGTACAGAGAGTTCTCACATATTCCACACCCAGTTTCTTCTATTTTCATCATCGTATATGGGTACGGTACATTCATCACAATAAATGAACCAATGTTGGTACAATACCGTTAACTCAAGTCTACACTTTATTTCCCCAGTTTTTTCCTACTGTCCTTGTTTTAAGATCTCATCCAGGATACTACTCACATTTAGTCATCATGTCTCTTTTCAATTGTGACAGCCTCTAGACTTTCCTTGCTTTTGATGACCTTGAACATTTTGAGGAATACAGTCAAGTACTGGAATCTGATGTTTTTCTCATGATTACACTGGGGTTGTGAGTTTTGGGTAGGAAGAACACAGAGGTGAAGTGCCATCCTCTTCACGTCACATCAAGGATACATACCGTCAGTGTGACTTATCGCTGTGGACATTAACCTCACTTACCTGAGGTGGTGATCGACAGGTATCTCCATGGTTAAGTCACTCATTTCCCACCTTTTCCATACTATGCTTGTGAAAAGAAGTCACTAAGCACAGCCTATACTGAAGGATGGGGAGATGCTCCCCTCCTGAGGACAAAGCATCTACATAAATAATTTGGAATTCTTCATGGGAGGCCTGCCTATTCTCTATCTTCACTTATTTGTTCATTTATTTACATCAGCATGCGTCATGGACATTCATTTTATATTTTGAGTTATAATCCAATATCACTTTATTTCTTGTGTTGCACAAATTGTTCCAGCTTTGACCAGTGGGCTGTCTTTCGGTTGACTCCTATGTCCCTTGGACATGCCCCCATCAATATGGGGTTACTTTTTGAATACTTCCTTATTTTCTACCACTATAGGCTCATTTTGTATCTGTCCTAGCCCTTGAATCAGCCATTTCTCAAAAAAAAAAAAAAAAAAAAAAAAACCTGATTCTTTTTCTGGAGAATGGTATTAAAAACGAAGATCTGGGCTAGGTCCTAGAGTTTTTAAAATATTACCTCATATATTAATATACAAAATACCTGTAGCTTAACCACAGCATAGGAACTAATCATTATTAATAATTGCCCTCTGTGTCTTATCCTAAAATTTGTATAAAGCAACTATATGATGTAAAATTGTAGCAAATTTTCTAGATAAGAGACTTCATTTTACCTATCATTTTTGTCTTATTGTTAAAAATATCTCCACTTTCATAAAATCAGCAGGAAGAGGTGGGGCAGGGGTGAAATAAAACATCATGGTATGGAAGCAGAATAATGAAAACAGGTTCATATTAGCAGCAAGGCAAGGGTTTCTTCACAATACCCCTATTCAACTTTTATAACAAATTCTCCAGAATATCAGTGTTCTAGGGTCTCACCCTGATTGCATTCTAAAATAGGATAATAACTGCCTTTTAAGAGGCATATAGAAGTGGTACCATGTATTCCTCCTAAGAATGCACACATATTCCTACCTGTATGTGAGCACATGAAATAATACATTCAGTTAATATTGATGTGCCTCCTATGGATAATTTACCAAGTGTGGGTGTGTGTGTGTGTGTGTGTGTGTGTGCACATACGCATATACACACAGTTTGGAGAATCACAAGTCCAGGGTCTTTGTTTCCCTTAGTGTTCATTTTGTCACTGATTTCTATGCACTTGTTCATTTACGTCGCTTAGGGGCAGAAAAAGCTGTACATAAAAACATTATCTTTAAGAGCACTCCAGGTTAGTTTCATTTCCCCCCCTTCTTTTTATGAAGAAAATGATAGGAAACATAAACCGGCACCCTTAAAGAAGAAAACGCATCAAATGAAACAAGTAAGCTTTCAAAAATACTCAAAACACGACAGGCAGACCTCCAGCCTAGCGGGAGGGCTGGGGGTAAAATATGCACTGTGTACATGCGCCCAGTATATCCTCAGCACTTAAAGAAAGATAAAAGTGGTCTTGAAAGTGAATGAAGTTGACTCTCAAAAAGTGGGTTTGGGATGTTGAATATTTAATTCACTGATAAAAGGGACCTGATTTCCTGCACACGGCTGCCATAAATAAAAAAAAAAAAAGGAAAAAAAAGCACATCTTAAAAGAGAAGCAATGAGCAGAAACTGACCTTTCTGTGAGCAAGCAGATGAGAGAAGGTATTTGGCTAATCCCAGCTGTCTCTGATTGGCCAGACAGCGCCGTGTTGAAAATGTCTCCATCTGGGCTAATCTGCTCTCAGTTGGACGAGCTGAGGCCTTCAGAGTTAACCTGACATTTAACAATAATTACCCTTTCGAATGACCCCGGCCCAATCGCCTGCTCTCTTAGAAATCTCTTTTTTTGTGCGTGCTCCCAAACCCCTTGACTTTTGTGTTAGAGATAAAAAATAAAAAAAAAAAAAGATGAGACGATATCACTCGTGTGTGTAAATACACAGAAATGTGTGGTTGTGTGTGTGCGTGAATGGATGTATATATATGTATATATACGGATATATATATACATATATTTACGTATATATATATACATATATATAAGTGTGTATATATACATATATATAAATACTTATATAACATAGGAAATAACTGGGGATCTCAACCTGGTAATGGGGCTTGATTTAATGACTTCATTTTACTGTCCTGAATTCTGCAGTTTATCAACCTTCTGTGGTGCTGGGGAAAATATATGGAGAAATAATATTACCAATTAAAGTGGGACAGAATTTGTTTACCAGCTATTTTATGAAAGTCAAAGTTCCAATCTGGCCTTGCTCAAGCACTTGTGTGTCCCTTATCAGACACCAGGAGAAATGGTGCATGAAAAGAGGTTCAGATAGAAAAGCCAGGTTCAGGGGTCGTGGAGGCTAACTGTCGATGAAATGTGGCCATTTCTTTTTACCCCGGGCTGGCTTCATCTTTTCTTAGAAAGGTCATTCTGATAAAACAAAAACACATCTTGGAAAGAAAATCCATTCTGGGGTTTTATTTACTTAAAAAAATAATAAAAAGCGTTTTCCCTGTTTGGACTGGCATTTTTCCAGAGTTTCCCTATCAGGTGCCTTCATATACTGGTTCTACGCTAATATTCAGCAAGGAGGTTCCATAACACTGAAGGTTTAGAGCAAATAACCACCCCGAAGTTCAAGTACTTTAACTTTGTCCAAAGTTACAGGCTTAATTAGCTTAGCAAAGTGGTCTGAAACTCCCACAAGCACAATTCTTCAATTGCTTTTGAACTGATGGTATTTGCTGGGGTTGTCTGTCCACTTTAAAATACCAAGAGTATAAATAATTTGGAATAGTTCTTCCCTCCTCTTGTATAACTAATATGGAAAAAAATATGAAAATATATGCAGGCACAATACGCCTATGTAAAAGAAAATGATCTTGGAAATAAATGTGGAGATATTTTATATTTCTCTATTTTCTCACCTGTCTTTTGAATTTCCATTATTAGAAAAACAAGAATAGTTTTTTTGTCAAAGTTTTAATGTTTTGCTATTTCTTATCATCTTTTTTCAGTAACCAGTAAAAACCATGGATCCCAAGTAGTGTGTGTGTATAGGGGTGGGGGAGGGTGATTGTAACTCCTGGTAATTAACACCAGATTTTAAATCAATTCTTGCTTTCCTATATGCCCTTCACCAATTTGGTGTTTATTCATCATCCATGGCCCTAATTGGTTATGGAAAAAAAAGTAACGAGAAGTGATTAAATATTAAAATAAACTTTGCCAAAATTTCATTTATTTATTTTTTTAAAATGGAAATTAGGAAGACTACCAGCATATACCTCTACTGTCTTTGCATAGACCCATTTGTTGTAGGTATATGAGTATACGTTGGTGTGTCTGATTTTAAAGGTCTTCAAAATTTAATATCTAATACATCAATATTTAATATCGCATTGTGTCAGCTTACTCTTTGATGTCCCTAACTGATATATTTAACATTAAGCAAATAAAACTACCTACTATGTGCCAAGCACTGTAATATTTGCTAAGGATACAAAGGTAAACAAGACAGACTTCATGAAACCTACATCTTAGTGGGAATGAGGAAGTAGATGCCTAAAGTTGATTATACATAAGAGAACAATTATCATGTAGCAAATGTACATTAGAAATACACTAAGATACTCTATAGTTTCATTTAAATTTTTAGCTAAGATATTCCTGTTTAAAAAGATTGCAATGATCCTTACACCATAACTCTCACCCTCAATTCCTATTTTACTAATAAGGTATCTGTTTATTAAGCCCTGAGAAGAAAATTGTATCAGCTTTCTGATTAGTTTAAGTGATGTGGTTGATCCAGTTAGGTAAAGATCTTAATTCTGATCCTTAGGAGGTTAACTTTGAAGCCCTCACTCCAACATGTAATCACCTACCTTTAAAATGTGTCACAGTGTACCGCTCTATTGGCCATGGGATCTGTTCTTTCAATATCCTGAGAAAGTTGAAGATGTAAGGTAAGCAGGGGAAAGAATCATTAGCAGTGTTGAAGATATTTCCAGTTTTGCCTCTTGGGCACGTGGCAGCATCCTTCTTCTTGGCATTTGCTTGAAGGAGTCATATGACCAGTTTTGGCCAATGAGTTGTAAGTGGAACTGATTCATGACACTTCCATACTGAGCTTTCAGTTGCCAGTGCAAGACCCAACAGTGCATGCTTTTCTCTTATTTACAGTCACCAGCAACATTCATGATGGTGGTTGCTCCATCTGTTTGTATCTCTGAGTGACTGTGATGAGGAAAGACCCCTGTAGACCCACTAAGGACATGTTACCTAAATAAGAAATACGCCTTTTTGCTTTTAAGCCCTGATATTGATTCTGGAGTTGTTTACTATGCGGCATGATCTGAAGCTAAAGTCCTCCCTACCCCAGAAGTTTAAACATTTGATTAAGGGAGATGACATGGGAGGCAGCAGAGCAGTTGGAAGATTATTACGGTCGTGCAAGAGGAAAGTAAGGAAGAGAAAGTGGCAGAGGAATGGAAAGAGAAAGGCAGTTTTGATAACTCATTAAGAGAAGAACAAATACTATTTGGCAACTGTTTTTATGTGGAGGCTAACGGATTGAGAAGACCTAGAGATGTCTTAGAAAAATCATAGCTGGGAGAATTAGAGAATGATGGTATCATTAGCAGGTATGAGGAAGCTAACAAAAGGGAAGCACAGTCTTGAAAAGCAGAATACCTAGCTATATGTTAGAAATGTGGAACAACCAGGGTTGTGGATATAGACAGCGTGTTCCGTCTGTATCACATAAAGTCAACTGTTAAAGAAATTGTCAAGATATAGTGATAAGAGTTATAGAATGTCAGGATGACACACTCAAAGTAGTTTCCACCAAAGGACACAGAGAGGGTACATTCTACCAGGTACCCAAGCAACAGAATAGTGATCTACTATAAAATTTTGAAGGAAAATATGAGGCAGGGTGTAATCAACAGTGGTGCACAGTACTGAGAAATCAGTCATGGGGGGGTGGTCGGAGGACTGAGGAAAGGATGCTAATTTTGACAATCTTCCTTTTGATTTGTATCTCGTAAGACTTTAAATGCAGATTAAGGAGATAGAAGCCTTTTGGTAAATGTGGCCAGATTGAGGAGAAAATGAAGGTGATAGCTTCAAAAGCAGATTGAGTGAAAGACTAGGAGGCTTGATTTTTTTTTTTTCCCTTAATATAGTTGTCAGTTGAGTAATGTAGAAGCTGTGCACATTTTTGTGGGGTTTGGGAAGGAGGAAAACAGAGAGAGACAAAGAGACAGAGAGACTGGTCTAGAGCACATTTGCCAATTCCATATACCCACCAAAAAACCCACTTGTTTATATTTAAGGAATTCTTTTGTAGAGATAATTCCCAGATCCTTCTATACTCTGCCTACCTATTTTACAAGGCTTGAACTGACTTACCAGATGTTTTTCTTTCATATCCCAAATCCTAACCACAGCTGCTTCCAGCCAACCTCATGGAGCTGTTGCCATAGCTTGCCCTTCATCAGGAACACAGCAACTAGACAAACAGGAGGTGCTATGGTCTCAATGTGTCCCCAAAAATTCATATGTTGAAACTTAATTGCCAATGTGATATTATAAGGTGGGGCCTTCAGGAGGTAATTAAGTTATGAGGGCTCAGGTTAGCAACCTTATAAAAAAGAGATTGAAGGGAGTACCCTAGGCCCATTTTGTCCTTCTGCCATGTCAGCATTCAAGATGCCATCCTGGAAGCAGACGCAGGCCTTCACCAGACAGTGAACCTGCTCGTGCCTGATCTTGGACTTCTCAGCCTCCAGAACTGTGATCAATAAATTTCTATTATTATTTATTAATTACCCAAGTTGTGACATTTTATTATAGAAGCAGGAATGGACTAAGACAGAGTTCTTTCAAGATTTCATTCTTAATAACAGTAAGACTCTGTGGCATTAAACACAACCATTGAAAGACTTTTTCTCTCCCCTCTTCCCTCCTCAATACAGCATTACTTCACTTTTTTTTTCAGGGTAGGTGCTCAAGAACATTGTAAGCTGTCAATAAAATGACCATTGTGTTCTCAGAACTATTAACCAGTTGCTATTCTCAAAACAAGAATGATACTGCATAAAATCGTGCTTCAAAATGGCTTTTTGGCATGCTAAGAATTTTCATTACCTCAAAGGTTAACTCAAAAATAAATAATTTTAGGGCCGAGCCCATGGTGCACTCGGGAGAGTATGGCGCTGGGAGTGCAGCAGCGCTCCTGCCGTGGGTTCGGATCCTATATAGGGATGACTGGTGCGCTCACAGCGCTCACTGGCTGAGCGCGGTGCGGCCGGTCTCACAAAGGACAAATAAATAAATAAATAATTTTAGTTGGGTATGGGATGCTAGCAGACATTACTGGGTATATTGTGACATTTGTGTCATTTTCAAAATGACAAAAATATTGCTAAGTTTGCCTTACTATACAAAACCTCAAATGTCCTACTTTCTTAGTAATAAGAAAAATAAACATATTTATTATCTTCAAAACAGTCCCCTTTTAAAAGTAACATTTTAAATATTCTTTTCTTTATAAAATTAATTATGTTCATTGGAGAAAGTGTGAAAAGAATTGAAAAATTAAAGGAAGGCTAAAAATCACTTGGCTGCTACCATTCATTCCTTTTTCTATTCCTAAAATGGGAATAAGTAGTAATAGACAAACCATATTAGCTTTCTTTGGTAATTGTCTAAAAGCTAGACTAGTTTTTTTGTACGTATCATCTCATTTAATTTTCCAAACAATCCTATTCCATAGATATTATTGTTTTCAATGTGTACATTAGAAAAACACACACACATTTAGAGTTATGACATTTGTTTAAGGCAGTTTCTCAAGCTCTGCACTATTGAGATTTGGGGCAAAATAATTCTTTGTTGTGGGTGCTGTCCTGTGTAGCACAGGATGTTTAGCAGTATCTCTAGCCTACAAGATGTCAGAAGTACTCCCTCCCTAGTTGTGACAATCAAGAATATCTCTTGACAGCAAAATCATCCCCAGATGAGAATCACTAGCTCAAGGTGATACACCTAGTAAGTGACGGGGGCAGGAATAAAAACCTTTCAATTTCTCTTTGTCATTGGGATCTTACTCCAAATATATTTTGCATTTCGTTCTTCTCATTTCACATGTGCTGTAATTGACTTAACCATTCCTCTTTTATTAAGCATTCCTTTTTCTTTTTTTTTTGCTAATACAATTAATGCTTTAATTGTTATCTTTATACATAATCTTGTGTTCTTCTATATTTATGATTTTTCTTATGCTATGTTAACCACACTGAATCTTGAGTCACAATGTGTGAATTTTTTAAGACTTTTTATATGCGTTGCCATATTAATTAAGCCAGTTTATATTCTAGCCAGCCTTGTACGAGAGTGTCTTCTCTCTGCCCCTGCCCCACCATGTTTACTTGAGATTTGTAACTGGTGATCTCAAAGGTTTGTGGCTCTTAAACATCCAAGATGGGTTTAAAATGTCCTGTGAGAAATAAAAACATGTATTACCATGAATGTCATCAATGTAACAAGTTTTAAGTTGAATACAAAATTAACCCCAACTAGATTTAGCCTACTAGTAATTACTGGGGTTCCTTGCCCTTCTGAATCAGTTTCCCAGAGGAAGCTTTGGCCAGTGCAGTAATTTTTATCAGTACTTCTGAAATGAGTCATCATCTTCTGTGTTGTGATGGAATCAACTAGTATCAGTTCTTTCCATAGGACCACATTTTCTCCCCAAGAGCTAGACATCTGCAGTTCCATCATATAAAAGACAGTAAAGGAATCATATCCTATTATGCACTTATTAGATTTGGGGTACACAGCTTTACATGAATTATGTCATTTAATCTGCATGGAATGTATTATTATCTGTATTTTGTGGATGAGAACGCTGAGATTTAGTAAGAATAAGCCATTTATCCAAGTTTACAAGCTAGAAAATGGCAACACTGATATTTTTAACCAAACCTGTACTGTTTGAACTTTAACCAGACTAATAGGCCCCAAAGACATTTCCCCGGACATAAGCCTTAAAACTTACAGATACTGCAAAGATATTTCTACAACCAGCGACATTAGTCACATCTGAGTACTTGCCATAAATACAAATCAGAATCTCTGGTAGTAGAGTCCAGCAATTCCCTTGACAAATCCTTCAAGTGATTCTGATGTATGCTGAAGACTGAGAACCACTGGTCTCCCAAAACACTTTCTCTACTCTACACCCCTCCACAACAGCCAATAATGTATGCACCTGGGTGCATTTCGAGTAAGGGCGAGGTGTATTTGTCATTTTTTGTGTCAAATATAAGGTTTTTCTTTCTAACCTGACTTTACAAAATATCAAAATATCTATTTTTAAATTTTTTTTCCAGTTTTCTTCTTACTTCTCATCTATCGCTTCTGGAGGTTCTCAATACCTCTTTCTATATTTTCCCCTATTGTTTGTTGTATAAGACTCTTGCCTGACAAGCTAAAGAAAATGGTATGTCAGGTCCAGCAATTCTAATTCTGATATTTTCATTGACGTATTCAATACTTACATTGAAATTATAGTCATCACTTGCTGTGACCATGTTTTTTCCTTTGCAACTTTTCCTACATTGGTTTAGAATTACCATTGGTTTAGAACTGTTGAGGTTGTTTGGCTTCAGTTGACTAATTTTCCCAAACTGCACTGGAGTTTCCAAAAAGAGATCTCTTCACACCACTGCATTTTCCACTTTCACAGTCAATTAGTAATGGCTGCCAGTGCTAGGCAGGGCAGAGGAATTGGAACACTGCCCTTGAGAAAATGCCCTGATGAGATATTGCCACAGAAGCATACATCATCAAAGGTAATAGGATAACGAAGGCATTTTTATGAAGGCAAAAGCATATGCTCAAAGGTGTAAAAATTGCTTAGGCGTACATATCTTTACCATGGACTTTTAGCAACTGGGCTAATAAAAAGGAAATAAACAATA
This sequence comes from Galeopterus variegatus, assembly GCF_000696425.1. Classification (NCBI taxonomy): domain Eukaryota; kingdom Metazoa; phylum Chordata; class Mammalia; order Dermoptera; family Cynocephalidae; genus Galeopterus; species Galeopterus variegatus. Next base: position 906,156 of record NW_007726618.1, on the reverse strand, counting down.
AAACCTGGAAATATTTGAGATTAGGAAATTAATTCAGCATTGGCCATGAAGTCAGCATTCTCAGGCTAATTCCATCCTTGTGAGACATTTCAAACAAGGTCTCCTAATCATTCATTGCAAACTATCTAGACGGTTCATTGACAGGTCAGAAGTGTGGCCTTTCTTTCAGAGTATTTTAGGATCTTACGTCAGTCTTGGGGGCTACTTGAAGTACCGCAAGAGACCAATAAACACTTCTTTCTACATAACACCCAGCCACAATCTATACAGCAAAAACACGTGCACAAGTGACTCATCTCTACCATGGCTATTTTCTCCATGGCATAATAAAAGTAGTTAATTAGATCACACTAGAATGCCTATCAGTAGACTGCAGAAGTAGAAATGGCCCCTTTTAAAGCTATGGAGGAGAGAAAAAGCTCCTTGTGAAATTCTGAACTGAAAAGAGAAGTACTCAGATGAAACTCACCTGCATTCATTCCTTTTATCTACACATGCCTCTCCCTGCTCTATTTTTTGAGTCACCCAGACCTTGTCTTTCCAGTAATGTCATAATCAGCAGGCTGAAAGCAAGGTTGCTGATAATTGTTCTTTATGTTGCTCTTTGTTTAGTATCTGATTCAATACATCTGTGTGGACACCATTTCATCACCTTCTTAGTAACAGAGGTGAAAAAAATCAATGGCAATCAGATTACCTTGTTAACAGAAAGGCTAGAGGGTCAGTGTGTGGAGTTCACAGTGCATCACCTTTCATTTAAAACATTTCACTTCTTTTATTATTTATCTTTATTATTATTTATAGCACCAAGCCCAGAGCGTTTCCTAACACAGAGTGTGGCCTTGCATTTGTCTTCTGCAGAGCCAAGCATTTCTGCCACATCACAGGCCGGGAACCCCTGATGCCTGCGGAGAGCCCTCTGCTGCCATTATTCACAAAG
>NW_007726618.1:900648-905131 GCF_000696425.1 Galeopterus variegatus | reverse complement strand
GCATCACCTTTCATTTAAAACATTTCACTTCTTTTATTATTTATCTTTATTATTATTTATAGCACCAAGCCCAGAGCGTTTCCTAACACAGAGTGTGGCCTTGCATTTGTCTTCTGCAGAGCCAAGCATTTCTGCCACATCACAGGCCGGGAACCCCTGATGCCTGCGGAGAGCCCTCTGCTGCCATTATTCACAAAGTGCTTTGGACCAATCCCAAAGGACTCTGGTTACAAGGCTCATTTTGTGATCTCTGTTGTCATATGATATTGTCCCTGTTGTTTGTTATTTACTGTTGATCCTTATTAAGATGACTATAATTAGCCACAGTAGCAATATGCCCTGAGTTACATAAGAGGTATTATAATGTGCCCAGAGAACAAAAGCTCTCAAAGGGGAACTTCCCAGTGAAAGGCGTGCTATGAGACCACACAGACCACAGCAATAGGGACATATGAAGGGTAGTCATACACAGAGGATTAGGTGATTACTGCAAAAGGAAGTGCTTTGAGAAACAGGTGGGTATAGAAGAGGTTTTTGAAAGTACAGAAGGATGTTATATTATTGCAAACATGTTATAGTTTGAGCTTAATGGATAATTCATTGACATTTAAAAGAAAAAAAGAAAGGCTCTGTCAGACCTAAAACTCGAAGATGAACTGAAGGACATAAAACATAAAGGCATGTAGGCAAGAGGAGAGTTCATTTTGATTGCTCTTAAGACCAAACGTTGAGGAGAGCGACCACTGCTTATTTTAGCCTTGCTTATAATGCACTGGCCAAATGTGAGCTGGCCTGTGCTCAGCTGGTAGCCCTGCTAGTGTCCACATGGTTTCTTCACCTTGAGCTTAAGCCTTTGTATCTTTGCGGTATTCTAGGGCTCTCAGAACCCCCCAGGAACACGCTTTAGGCTGAGTCTCAGGAGGCCCTCGAGTGAGCTGAGGTGATGTGGTCCTGGAGGTTGATATAGATGGGTTAATTTTTCTGAACTCTTTCATGGCTATTTTCTCAGAAACCTGAATGAAATTCAGATTATATCCTGAGTTCATGCTCAACATTCAGATTTCAGAACGAGTGCAGCAGGTCATGCCCACTATAGAGCCAGGTTGGCTGTAAGGTGGAAGTACTGGTTGTTTTCAGAGAGTCAAGAGATTTAGAAACTTCATTTTGCTGATCCTTCACGATACTCTCAATGAAGTATGTACCAGCACACCCTTTTACACACAGGAACTGGAAACTCAAATCATGAAAAGTGTGAGTGGTGGAATAACGGTTTGAATTCAGGTTCATTTGATTCAGAGGCTCTGTTCTACCTATTGTTGGTTTTCAGGGCACAGTCTCAAGACTGCCAGTGTTAGCATCCCCTGGGAACTTTTTACAAATGCAGATTCTCATGTGGGAGGCTTTGCACAAATGTGGACAAATGGTCAACTTCATCTTTTCAGGGATCGACACTCTCTCTAGCAACTTTCTACGTGACCACAGATCTACCAAATCAGAGTCCAACAAGGGGTCCAATGATCTGGGTTTTAATAAGATCACCAGCTGATTTTATGCACACTAGTTTGAGGACCACACACTTGATCAGGCCAGCTCTGCAGGTCATACATTCCTCAGAGTCACTCTGGAATCTTAGTGTGTGAGCCAGCAGGACAGCACGGAGTGGAGAATCTGGCAAGATCTCAACACCAGGACTGCTGTCCCTGTTTCCAATGCCACTAGGACAAGCTGGGAGCAATTTGGATTCCATAGGAGATGGCACTTTGATGTCATGCTTTTAAACATAATTCTGTATTATAGGCAATGTAATAAAGTCACATGCAGATTAGATTACCTGGAAAGGTAGACTAAGATAGGCAACCAAGGGTGTTGCCATATTGCACAGTGATAAAAAGCTACTGTTTTCTCAGACAGCTATTGCCTGGTCCTACAGTTTCAAATTTCTAAAGTGACCTTTGTGCATTAAATTCTAAATTTGCAAAAGAATTCTTACTCAACTTATTTTTTATTTTAAATATAAGTCATGCAATTATCGGTCAGTGCTCCTCAAGAGTATCAGTGGTTAAAAGGAGACATGATCAATAAATAAAATGAGTGGTACTGGATTGGATCCTGGCCAAGGAAGGACATGAAAATGCTCAAATTGTCCCATCTTTGGCCTCTTTTTAGAATAGATCCTTGAATCCTTTTGATACAACCTCAGTAGTGTTTGATAATTTCCCTGCTTTCTGCTAAACCAATGTTCTGTTATGTTTTGTTTTGTTACACATATAATCCTTTCCTGTTCTTTATCTTTGCTACTTATTGTATTTCAGCTTTTAGTAATGGTTTCAATTTTTTTTTCTGGGATTTCACTGTAAAACAGCTGTCCTGTAAGTAAACTAACACATATATATCAATACATTAGAAACCAACAACTCTTTTGAAGTTTCATTTTGGCAATACATATTTTAAAGGTTTGTAAAATATTCACACCCTTTGGCAGAAAATATATATTTCTGAGAGTCTTCCCTAAGGAAATTTCCATGAATTTAGATAGAATCTGTGTGGTACAACATAAAAATATTTTTTAAAAGCAATAAAAACAAAAACTAAAGCCTACAATACTAAAGCCCCCAAAATCGAATGAATTAAATGAGTATCATGCAACTGTTTAAATAAGTAATTATGAAAATAAGTTAGCATGTTAAAAAAGTACTTATCAGATAATTAAACATGAAAAAGCACAGCATGAAATAATATATATACCATGATTGCAATTATAAAGTATGTATATGTCTATGATAAAAAGATTTCAGATGATAAACAAATGAATAATAATTGTGTTGGTGGGTTAACAGTATAAGAAGAAATTTTTCTCGATTTTTTATAGTTTCTGTAATGCTGTTATATTACTTTTATGATTTTAGCATAATTTTTTAAATCATTCAAAATGACCCTAGAATCAGAATGGCTTTAATATATTGAACATCTACTTCATCACTTTATTCTGTATAATCTATGATTATTATCTGAATTAAAAGGGAAAAAAGCTCTCTGAGCTCTTTTAGGGGCACTTGACTGCTTTTCCAGATTATTTCCTTGCCATTTCCCTTCCACAGTCTCTCTCCTTCTGAGCAGCTCATTCACTGCATGACACTTACAGTGCCTGCAACGTGTGCCTTCCTTTGATTCCTTTGTCCTGGACAACTGTTGGGAAAGTAAGTACCACTGTTGGCTTCATATTCTGTTCAGCAATTTAACGGAACACAGTTGAACTTTCCACTGTCATCATCAAATACATGCAGGTAGACATATGAAACTCATTAAGACAATCAATCTTTATATCCAGATCATCATTCTAAGCAACCAAATCTTCTATGTCTCAAAACAAGACCACACTTATTATATAAATTCAATCAGTTATATATATTTTGAATCTAAGTCCCACAGACCTTTCATTTTGCATCTCAAATGTGGATTGAACTAAGTATTTATAGAAGTATGACCACTAAACCTTGGAAGTCTACAGCCAACACTGTCCAATCAAATTTCTCCAATCACAACTAACTCGTGTGATAGAAAAAATACTGGGTTTGTAGTAGGAAGATATGAACATTGAAGCCTGTTTGGATACACACTTATAAAGTTGGGTGGCCTTGGCCAAGTCCCAACTTCTCTATTTCTTCATGTAAAAAAAAAAAAAAGGATTATATAGCCTTGACTATTTTGCATGCTCATTTGCGATCATAGTGCGAAGCCTGTTTGGATACACACTTATAAAGTTGGGTGGCCTTGGCCAAGTCCCAACTTCTCTATTTCTTCATGTAAAAAAAAAAAAAGGATTATATAGCCTTGACTATTTTGCATGCTCATTTGCGATCATAGTGCAAACTAAAAAGTGTGAGAGACATATGTAGTCACTTTTGTTATTGAATTCCAGAAGACAGAATTTTGTTTTATCTTCATTGCTTTTTTTCCTGTTGCTTTTTTCTATTTGTTGTTGTTGTCAATTTTAGAGCTATATTAGTCTTCTTAGACTTTTTGAGGGTGGAAACAGGATGCACAGGAATTCTATGATCCCAACTTATCCTCTAGATTCAACAAAATACTGACAATCAGAAGAGAACACAACAAAGTGGGGATCATGTTCATGCATTTACAAACTGTGACATCTTTGTGCGTGAAGACACATCTGCCTTCACATCTGAGGATTTATGCTCATCTTTATGTATTCATTGCAAGTGCTTTTCATTGATTAAGTAAAATGACAAAATCTTGTTAGATATTTTATTTGTGCTGCCACTGCCAAATCATACTTTCATATCCTATCTATGATGGCAGGTTGCACATACACCCCACTCATAGAACTTACCACCCTGCAAGGAAACAATCTATCGATTTACTTCTCTATGCCTTTACTCTAAGTTCCTCGAAGGCAGGGACTTTTTTTCTTATTTTTATTTTGTAAGTATACAAGTGCAGGACTGAGCATGGCTTCCAGACA
>NW_007726618.1:897995-899981 GCF_000696425.1 Galeopterus variegatus | reverse complement strand
TTTTTTTCTTATTTTTATTTTGTAAGTATACAAGTGCAGGACTGAGCATGGCTTCCAGACAATTTTAAGCACTTGGGGAATATTTGTGCAAAGGCTTTTGAGGACAAACCTGACCAAATTGATTGGAATGAGAAGCATTGGGTATTGGGTATGAATTAAAGATTGGGGGAGATAAGAGAAGACTTTAAATTATGATCAAATCCTCCAGTATTTATTCCAATGTAATACATGTGTGTTGGTGGTGTGCTGAGGAGTGTTTGAAGAAGACCAATCAGGTGGAAAGCAGCACAGGAACTGGAAGAGAAAGAAGCAGGAGATTTTCATAAGTTAAAAAGGGCCTCAACCACAGCTGGGGGTGTTGAAATAAAAATTCAGGGGAAGACAGAAGAGATGTTACAAAAAAAATTAAAATAAAAATATCACTGTATTATTACTTCTGTCTTTTAAGTGCCTGTCACTTTTTTCAGGTGCTGTAGTATATTTCAAAGTCAAAGACTATTTTGATAACTTTTTTTTGCACTAGACATGGTCTAAGCTCTAGAGATCTTGATGAACTATATAACAGATATGTAGTTAATAGGTTTATTCTTAGTGAACAGAGTTGTTTAAGAAAAAATTTCATATCAGTGATACAGAGGCCCCTTTCAATAGCTATATTTATTAGACTAGTTTGAAGGTGATCCAAATGATATCATTTTGATGAGATGAGTTGGATGCATATCTTAGTATTTTTTAACCAAAGAAAATCATCTTATAACAAAGATTCATCAATATTTGATATGTTTTCACATCTACTAACCAAATGTATTTTGAATGTTCATTTAGCCCTCCCTCCAAAAAAAATTAAGCTTGTTAAATCCCAAAGGAAAAAATAAGGTACAGAAGAGGAAGAAAAAAAGAGGCAATGATTGATTACATTCAACAGGGTCTTCATTTTTCATTCATTGATGTATTTGTAAGTATCTTTCAGTTTTAACTGAATTTCAGATTGAATCACATGTAGCTACTAGGAACCTCTTTACCATAGAATCCCATGGCTGGAGTCCTTTTAATTAACTAAGTGTTGCAGAGGTTAGTAATGATTTTAGGCTGAAGAATGAAATCATTTCACAAAATGGCAAGTTCCCCATGTGTTTTCTCTTTCCTCATCTGGATTATGGCAGGCAGAAGTGGAAGNTGGCAAGTTCCCCATGTGTTTTCTCTTTCCTCATCTGGATTATGGCAGGCAGAAGTGGAAGGCTGTCAATAGATTAAAAAGAGACTTATCCCTAGAATGACTTCAAACATAAATCCAATGACTTGTGTAAAAAGGAAGAAAAAATAAATAATCACATAGAAACAAAAGTAATTCACTCCCAACTGGGATGTTCTTCAAAGTTTCTGAAACGTGGCTAAGTTTAAAAAAGGCATTGTTACAGTCACAAATTTGTCCACCTCTGCAAAGTTTATAGAATGTTGAAGAAAATCAGTTTCTTATTGGATCCTTAACACCTAATGTAAAAATGATTTAAGGACAAAAGAAGAAAAACACCCCCAAATAATCAACAAATATATATTGAATCACTATGTGAAGCCCAGCACTCCACTAATTAAAGTCAAGCTTAATAAGAAGTCTATGACCTTGTCCTCAGGTAGTTTATAATCTTGGTAGTTATTCCAGATGTGCACATAAGAAACACTTAAAAATAAAGGCAGCATGTAATAAAGCAACAACTTATACAGTGAAAGGAGGCAGATATGAAAGAGATGAAGATAACTAAAATTATTTGATGGTTACTTTGTGGCAGACCCTGTGCTAGGCAATTTTAACTTTAAAATATTTACTATTTTTGGGCCAGCCCCATGGCGCACTCAGGAGAGTGCAGCGCTTGGGAGCGCAGCGGCACTCCCGCCGCAGGTTCGGATCCTATACAGGGATGGCCAGATGCTCACTGGCTGAGTGCGGTGTGGGCGACACCAAGCCAAGGGTTGCGATCCCCTTACCGG